>NC_054886.1:34336109-34613919 GCF_018320785.1 Cheilinus undulatus | reverse complement strand
CGTGACCAGAGCCATCATGACCATGAAACACAACATGCAAAAATCTCCACCTGGACGTCAGTAACGCTCACACCCTCACACTCATGTATGGCATGTCTATGGATCAGGGAGCAGAGAAGAGTCGTCAGTGAGTCTGGAAGGATCCGACACGGACGAAAATTTAGAAAACACTTCCGACAAGGTAAGTGGCCATTAATACAGGGATTATTTTCAGTTTATTCACTGAGGTAAGCTTTGGCCTCACCTCAGAGAAGAGATGGAGTATTATCACTGAGCTGCATGATTTCAACTGTTGGATGAAGAACGTATTCAGACCTTCTCTTTATTTAGTCTCAAATAATTCAAATATTCCCTCCTCGGCATGCCTGATTGAAACCTGTCCACATAGACTCAGTGCTGTGATTGCAGCCAAGGGTGACTTTTCAGCACTTTTGCACAGCCTGCACCCATGTTTGCCTCTGTTGAACCATTTCTGCCATTCTACACAAACTGTGCCACATTTAAACTAGTTTCTGTAACTTTTTCCAAACATTTTTGCCACTTTAAACCCATTTCTGCCACTTTCTAATGCCATCCATCCATTTTCTATATCTCTTATCCAGCTGGGGGGCTGGACTGGTCGCCAGTCAATCACAGGGCTGACATAGAGACAGAAAACCAGGCACGCTCACATTCACACCTACGGGCAATTTAGTCACCAATTAACCTAACGAGCATGTTTTTGGTGGTGGGAGGGAGCTGGAATACCTGGAGAGAACCCACAGGGAGAACATGCAAACTCTGCACCCTAACCCCAGCACCGCCGTGCAGCCCACTTTCTAATCCCACTTCACCTTTTCTGCCCATTTCTTGCACTTTTAATCCGTATTTGTCTATGAAAACCCTGTCAAATTTTTTTTTCTGTCCATTTTGTTCAAATGCATAGATCTACCTTACCAGCTCCTGCAAATTGTGCATCTGTTGACCCATCATTGCTACTATTAACCCCTTTTCACCAAATTTTAAATGCATTTTAACCACATTTAACTACTCATTATGCCCATTTTGCCAGCTTAACCAATTTCTGCCACTCTCAGCCCATTTTTCAGCCCCAGCAAAGATATTTTTGCCAGTTAAATCTCATTTTTGCAACTTTTTAAACATATTTCGCCACCTTCGCCACACTTTTAACCAATTTCTGACACTTTGAATCCATTTCACCACCTTTTCCACCATTTATGCCAATTTTAAGCCAGCATTGCCAAGCCAGCAAACCCATTTTAATCACTTGTATTACCAGTTTTTACCAGTTAAACCCATTTTGAATACTTTTTGCCTACTTTATTGCCATTTTAATCAATTTCATCTAGCTTCAAAATCTCATCTCACCACAGTATTACCATTTTTAACCAATTTTAATGCAGTTTTTAAGAAAAGGGATTTACATTTTTAAGATGGCCTTTAAAAAAGATAAATAAAAAATACTTGTTGGTTTAATAAGACTGTTTGATATTAAGAAAAAAAAAAATAGAATATGGATATCACAACTTCACTCTGCATCTGACCACCATGGTCTTACAGTTTGTCTGGGCCCTAGAAAGCCCCCCCCCCGGATGGCAGTGGGGGTCCTGACACCTTTATTTTGGGGGTTAGGAACCCCTAGACTATCAGACAGTGGTGTAAATCACCATGGAAACAGCAGGAATGCTTTACCAATGCTCCCACTCATAAAACAGGAAATAAGCATCTGTTCATCCTTGGACCTCCACCATCAGGTGCTCATATGATCTGTTTCTTGTCTTCCTCAGGTGTCAACATTCAGTCAGCTGAAATGTCAGACAGCTCCTCCTCTGATTTGACCATCGATTATTCCTCCAACTCCACCTCTTACTTGGTTGGTGAAATCGCCATCAGCGTAACCAAAGCGGCCCTCCTTGTCCCCCTCTTCGTCTACGTCCTCTACCTCGGACTCCAACAATGGAGGCAGCAAACGCTGAAAAACGTGACCCACTCTGACATCTTCACCTACCATGCAGCTGCCTTCGAGCTGACGTGGTTTCTTGCCTCCATCTTTGATGCGTTCGGCGCGCCTGTTCCCACTCCGTTCTCGGGTGAAGTGGTGTATCTCTTCTTTTGCATCTCCTGGTATGGAGAGAGCCTCTTCCATGTCCTGACCTGTGTGGAGCGCTACCTGGCTGTGGTCCATCCCATCGTCTACATGAGGCTGAGGAATGAACGAGGGGTCAGGATCAGGAACATCAGCATCCTCTGTGTCTGGATCCTGTCCCCTGTTTGTAGTGGTTTTTATGTTCTGTACTCAAACCCACTGCTCCCCCTCGCACTTCTGATCCCCATTTCCCTCATTTTGGTTTCTGTGTCTTTCTGCAGCCTCTCTGTTCTCTATGTCCTGGTTCGTCCCAGACCTGGGGATGTAGGCCAGGACAGGAGACGGGTCAACCCAGCAAAACAGAGGGCGTTCTTCACTATTACAGCCATATCAGTGGTGCTGTGGCTGTGGTTTGGAGGGTTTCTTACCAGATATGCTCTGGGTATGAGCCTCGTTGTGAGTGATCACGCCAAATGTGTGCTGATGTTGTTTGCATGCATGTTGAATCTGCCCAGTTCTGCAGTCTTACCTCTGCTGTACCTCCACAGGGTGGGGAAACTGTCACTGTGCTTCCATAAAAACGGCTAATATTATCACTGAATAAGATTACCAGGATGTGCTGGTGTGTTCCTCTGATATGAATGCTAATTTTTATTGTAGGTAAGTGTTTTCATTCTCGATTCAACTGCCAATAAAACTGGTTCCCAACTCATTCTGTGTCAATAAAGTTATGAAATCATTTGAATGATGTCCGTGACAGTCTCTGAAATAAGACTTGAAATTTGCCTGCTGTGATTGATTTGACCAGAGACATCCCAGCATGCAAACCAGCAGCTGTGACTCCATAAGTCTGAAAAAGCAACATTGGTGTCAGACAGAAGTGTGATGTTTATTAGACCAGGAACCAGTAAAGAGAGGTCAGAGAAGAACCATCACACAGATAGACGGCTGATACGGTGAGTGCTCTTAGACTACTTTATCATCTTTAGTAGATTTAGTGTTGTTCTCAAGACCACACTATCCAAGACCAAGACTTGCCTGAGACCAGAGTGCACCAAGACCAAGACTTTTGGGAGTTGAGACTGAGTCATGACTGACACCATAAGAATCATTTTAAAAAAAACACACGACAAGGTTGAACAGATAAAGAGCACTCTCGCTTTGATTTTAGGTTTATTTTTAATAAATCTGGCAGAAAAAACAAGATGTCTAACACTCTTTTAAAGCACAGCATGAAAAAATCTCAATTCAAAACATTTGTCCAACCAACTCCTTGTAAAATATAAATCCCTAAAGCCTCTGACAAGTCCAGAATTATTTTAAATATCTGAAAATGAGATGTTAATCTAGATTAGTCAGGTGAATGAGGCCTAAAGAAAGAGTTCAGAGGGATTTCTGACTAGAACTAAGATGGACTGATGTCTGAGTTTTTGCAGGTGTGGCTGTTTGTAGTTTCAGTGACTGATCCTCCTTATTATCACATTGATGAAGTCCAAGAATAGCAGATCAGTGCTGGTCTCAACTAACCTGACATGCCAGATAGATTTGTTTCACACATCCATCTGGTAAACCATACCCTCAATAGGCACTGGTACACGTCATCAGTGATGTGACTTGGGGTCACTGGGTGTTTTGGGTCCACTCTCACCTAGGCAACCCTGCTGGGGTGAATCAGACCCCAGCCTTCGTCCCGGCAGCAGTGGTCCATGGATCTGCCCTCTTAATCCAAAGCTATCCAGTGGCTTTCTCTGCAGCTTCTGTTGCTTTCCTCAAGGCTCTCCTTTTTGCTTGGCCTGTGGTCCCCAGTTTTGTAAACGCCTCACAGAGAGAACACCCCGGTAATCTCGGCACCCCAACTCCACCGGTTCACAGCACACCCACCAGTCCTGCCTGTAGGATGCTTCCACCAGCTCCCAGTACTTGGTAAATTTCCTCATCCATACGCTCTTCCCAGGGTACAGTTAATTCCAGCATGATCAGCTGCTTGGTGGAGAAAGATCCTGCCATCCGCAGATGTGATGGTAATATCTGGGCTGGGAATGTCAGCAGCTTGCCGAGGTCAACGTCCAGGTTTTGTACTGGCTGAGGACGTGGCTTCTCACCAGCTCTCAAAAAGGTGATCCCCTCAAACCAGTGGTGGCCTTTGTTGAAACTGATGGCTGTAGCTATTGGTCAGCTATTGCTCTTAGGACCTGGTCTAAGGACCTGGTCAGGGTGCCAGTGATAGCGACTATATCCCAGGGCTTTTTGGCAGCTGCTTAGGAGGCGCTCCAGGGAGCCTCTTCCCCCAAGCACTTGAGGCAGGCAGAAGTTTTGCTCTTGCCCAAGGTGTGAAGGTTTTCTGGATTTGGGAAACTGCTCCTTCCTGTCCCAGTCCAAATATCGTGCTGGCCTGGACTTCCTCCACACCTGCTCGGACGTCCTCTGAGAAGAGCATTTGCAGCTCCTCGCCCTGGGCTGTGTCAGCTCTGGCAGCTGGACAGTGGCCGACTTCTGCCCGTCCTGCTGCAACACTTCCCACCAGCGCCCCATGGCGTGGGCAAGACTCAGCCACTTCCAAGGACCTGTCCGCGCTCCACTTCATGTCCGTTTGAACCTGGGTGCTGCCACCTTCAGGCCTCTGGACCCCCTGCACTGCAGAGCTTCCCCAGTCCATGACACCAGAAACTCTTCCCCGAGGCCATAGGTTCCCATGGGGTAAAAGTTATTTTGTTGATAAGTTCACCTGGAGTAAAAATTATTGCGTCAATAGGTATAAAAGTCAAAAAACTTCGAGAGAAGACATTTAAATCTGTCAGATTTGACCAGATCACAACAGGAAAATTAAATCTGGATAAAACTGTTCCAGGTTATTTTAAAGTCCATCTCTCATTTTCTCTTCCCCAGGTCTCAACATGATGTCAGTGGAAATGTCAGACAAGTCTTTTGGTTCGATACTCGATGATTCGTCCAACTCCACAGTTTGTTGGATGGATATATTTGCTGTTGATGTCTCCAGAGCAGCCCTCCTCATCCCTCTCTACATCGTTGTCCTCTACCACGGACTACAACAATGGAGGCAGCACCGCTCCTTCAATTCTGTGAGCCACTCTGACATCTTCACCTACCATGTGGCTGCTTCAGAGATGATCTGGCTCTTGGCTACCTGCTTGAATGTGTTTGGCGTGCCTGTTCCCACTCCTTTCTCTAAGAAATTGCCACTATTTTTCATTCAAATGTCTTGGTATGGAGAGAGCTTCTTCAACATCCTGACCTGTGTGGAGCGCTACCTGGCTGTGGTCCACCCCATCGTCTACATGAGGCTGAGGAATGCCCGAGGGATCAGGATCAGGAACATCAGCATCGCCTGTGTTTGGATCCTGTCTGCTGTCTATAGCTGCTTTAATCTTCTGTTTCACCAACAGCTCCCTCTCCAGTATCTGATCCCTCTTATTCTCTGTTTGGCTGCTGTGTCTTTCTGCAGCCTCTTTGTCCTCTATGTCCTGGTTCGTCCCGGGCCTGGGGATGAAGGTCAGGGCGGTCAGCGGGTTGACAAAGCAAAGCAGAGGGCGTTTTTCACCATAGCAACCATATCAGTGGTGCTGTGGTTGTGGTTTGGAGGGTTGATTATTGCCTATTCTCTGAGTCCCACCATCCAAGCGAGTCATACTGGATGCATGGTGAGGATGTTTCTATTGATGTTAAATCTGCCCTGCACTTTAGTGTTACCTCTGCTGTACCTCTACAGGGCGGGAATACTGCCTGTCTGCTCTCATAAAGATGGCTAAAGTGGCAACTGGACTGTTTTCTGTTAAGAGTAAAAGGCAACCCCAGACTCCTCTTCTGTTGTTCGGTTTAATGCTGCTGGGTTGTCTGATAGTCTGCTACTTGCTACTTTTCAACCCATTTTTACCATTTCTATTATCCATTCTTAAAGGGATACTTCAACATTTGGCAAATTTGCCCATTGCCATAATTCCTATAGTCTTAGTAATAGGTTCGTTACCTTAGCAAGCTATTTTTAGATCAGCGGGGCTGCGATACTAGCTGATCTGCCAACACTATGGAGCCGTATAGTATCCCAGCTTTCCCTCATCAAACTCATAAAATATACAAACCAACAACTCCAAAACGCTCTCATGGACAAGTTGTGACCTGCACATTCACCACGCTATGAAATAATCATGGAACATTACGAGACTGAGATGTTTTAAAGGTAAATGCAAAGCCGGAACTATCAAGTAACTACGGCACTGCCACAGGTGGGCACTGTGTGACTCCGCCCAGTGGTTTATTGCGAAAGTAGTTCCGAGTATTTGCTTCATGTGTCGTAATGTTACATAATTATACGTTGTGATTTCATAGACAGACAGACAGACAGGCAGATAGATAGATAGACAGATAGATAGATAGATAGATAGATAGATAGACAGATAGATAGATAGATAGATAGATAGATAGATAGATAGATAGATAGATAGATAGATAGATAGATAGATAGATAGATAGATAGATAGATAGATAGAATTTTATCTCATAGCATACTGGTTTTTAATCTCTAGAAAAATAGGACAATTATATCAAAATGATGTCAAACATATGTAGTCTAATATAGTAGTCCTTCTATTGATTCATATTTTCAAGTTGATTATAATATGTACTTTTTTATGTGAGAGGTCCTGATTGACTTGAAATAAATAAATACTGGTCAAATCAACATGTTTCAAATCACTGTCAGATGTCGCACTATTCTCCTACTCGTGCTTTTATTTTGAAAAGTTCATGTTTGCTTCCAGTTCACATGACCATCCCCTTTTGCTTCTGTACGGCCATAATGTGAAATAACAAAACGAAATGACATTTAACAAAATTCAACCGTTTTTCCAAGCTGGTTTCTTCGTTTTACCATTTTCATTTAAAAAACCAACAAGGAAAAATTTTCATCATTATTCGTTTTTTGATTTGTGTCCAGAATCGAAAAACAAGTGAAGTCATTTTATTGATTCCAGTACGGTCAAATGCCCTTTCAAAATAAATTATACTTTGGTACCCTGACCCTTTTTGTGGTACTTTAAAACCATTTTTTCCATGTTTCACAATTTTTTTTTTTTCACAGTCAATCAGTTCTTTTCCATTAAAGTTGTCTCAGTTCCTTCTACATTATTTTCTGGCTTCCCGACATTTCTACACATCCTGGCTAAGCTAAGAAGTCTGGCATTACTTCCCTAATGCTTTAAACATCCTTGCCTCCATAATGTATCCTACAATGATAATTAAAGGGCTGTGACAACCAATGGTAGGCTGTTTAGTCATGCTTTATCAGCCTGAATAGCTCATACTGGAGAGAAAGAGACACAGAGAGCCCGTGATGTGTCCCTCTGTGTCACTATAGACAAGAACTGATTTAAAGAATGGTACAAATAGGGACAATATGAAAATGTGCAGGGACTTGTTTTGTAAATATGTGAATATTTTGACAACTTTTTGTCACAGAATAATTATTTTTGCACTTTTTGCTCCCTAAGAGATGGGAGGGCAAGTTCGTGCAAAAACAAAGTCTTAGTTATTGTTGTTTACTGTGTGTTAAACATAAACATGTTAAAGTTTAAATCCCTGTTTTCATTTTTCTTCTATTTATAGTTTCATGAGAGTGTGAAAGCAGGAAATAAGCAGGAAATAATCAGAATCTTTGGTATTGAGAAAAGAAATTCCAAAAGCCCTGTCTTTTTTTATCTATACTGATGATATTATTTACTTTGTCACTGATTGTGAAATACAACTCTATGCTGATGATATGATTTTGTATTGTTCTGCTGATTCTGTGAAGCTTGCTGTTGAGAAATTAAAAATGTCATTTCATATCAGAATCAGATTCTGGTTTTATTGCTCAGCACATTTTCACATACAAGGAATCTAATTTGGCCTGGTGTTTGGTGGAAAACAAGTAACAGTGTGTAAAAATGAAAATATTAGGAGGTTGGAAAATAAAATGAAAAAGTGCTTGACAAATTTATTAGACCACTACCCAAAGTAAGGTTTATGCCACAGCTGCCCTAAATGAACAGCATTGGTAATTACCAAAATCATTTTTTATGTTTCTGTAATGGTTAATACACCAATATGTAGAAGCTCTTTAACCCAAATGATATTTTTAATGCTAAAATAGAATTATTATTGTTATCCATGCATTTTCAAATTTACTGATTTACAAAAAAACTGAAAAAATAGTAAAGAACATTAATATTTCTTGCTTAAATGAGTTTTAGTGGTTGAATGTTATGCTTGATTCATTTCAGACTTCTCAGAGAAGCCCAGTGAGCCGGCTCAAATTTGGGTGAATTCAGTTTGAAATTCCTCATTCCTGTTCAAAATGGTAAAACGTGGAGAACTGACTGAAAATGAAAGAGTCCGCATTAAAGCACTTCATGATGCTGGATGGTCTCTGAGACAAATATGACAGGTGGTCTAATACATTTGTTAAACACTGTGTATGTACGTATATATATATATATATATATATATATATATATATATATATACACATGAATACACATGAATTCACCACACCCCACCTAACCTCTCACCCCCACCCCTCTTCTCCACCATGTAGTCCTTAACAACATTTGCAAATAAGTTAAAAAAAAAAAGGTTCTTCAAGAACAAGAACTAAAATACTGAGAAAATACTATCTTAAAATTCCAAACGAGGAAACATAGGATTTTAAGTTAAAATGAAAAAAGTAACAAGAAGTAAATAAATCAAAATTAAATCAAACAGAATAAGCCAACACTTAATAAAAGCATAAAACACTAAAAGGTAACTCAATGAAATTTGATAAAATTATTAAAAAAACTCATATAGAAAAACAGCTGAATTATGGTAAGAAGATGAACTACGGAGAGACACTCCTGAAAGTAAAATACAAAGAGATAAAAGCTGAAAGACTGAGATAAATTTAGATGATGATCAAAAATTTAGATAAAAGTCATACTTAACACACACACACACACACACACACACACATATAGATATGTTGTGCCTGTTTTTGATTTCACTGTCAATAAAACTGTTCATTAACTCATTTAACCCAACAAACATTTTATTAAAAAAATACAAAGTAATTGTAACAATGACTCAGCGTTTTCATCTTGTAAGAATGGTAAGTTGATTGTTAATAAGTGTGTCTGTTCTCAATTTTACTGCCAAAAACACTGTTTGCCAACTCAGTTTAATGTAAATAAACGTTGAGAATCATTTGAATGATGTCCACTATACTCTCTGACATAAGGGACATGGACATCTGCCAGCTGGGCTTGATGGAACAGACACATTATAGCATGCAAATCAGCATCTGCTGTCAGTCTGTAGTCTGGAAACAAATATTTTCATGTCACTCACACACACACCGACTAGTGTGATGATTATTAGACCAGGAACCAGTGAAGAGAGGTCAGAGAGTTTGGAGACATCAGAGAAGGACTATCACTGAGATAGGCTGCTGATACGGTGAGTGCTCTTATTCTACTTTATCATCTTCGGTAGATTTATTGAAATAAGAGTTGATTTAGCTTGAAAACAGGCAGTTGTAACAACCAAGCATAATGACTTGATGTCTAGATCCTCCTTGAGGAGCTGAGTAGTCACCGTCATTGCTGTCGTTTCCTCAAACATCCTGATCTCCGTTGTAGCTCATGAGGTTTTAAATTTAAGTTTTAACTTGACAGTCCATTTCATAATATTTTCTCTTCTCCAGGTCTCACCATGGTAACAGCTGAAATGTCAGACAACTCCTCTTCTGGTTCGACACTCGATGATCCCTCTAACTCCACGTCTTGTTGGATGGCTGAGAGTGTATTCGATGTCTCCAGAGCAGCCCTCCTCGTCCCTCTCTACATCCTTGTCCTCTACCATGGACTCCAACAGTGGAGGCAGCACCGTTCCTTCAAGTCTGCGAGCCACTCTGACATCTTCACCTACCATGCGGCTGCTTCAGAGATGAACTGGCTCTTGGCTACAAGCTTTCGTTTGTTTGGTGTGCCAGTTCCGAATCCATTGCTGCCTTATTTCCTTCTGATCTCTTGGTTTGGAGATGCCTTCTTCCACGTCCTGACCTGTGTGGAGCGCTACCTGGCTGTGGTCCATCCCATCGTCTACATGAGGCTGAGGAATGCCAGAGGGGTCAGGATCAGGAACATCGGCATCGCCTGTGCTTGGATCCTGTCTGCTGTCTACAGCTGCTTCAGTCTTCTGTCTTCTGGACCACTGAGCGCCCTCTCTTATCTGATCCCCATTGCCCTCTGTTTGGTTGCTGTCTCTTTCTGCAGCCTCTCTGTTCTCCATGTTCTGCTTCGTCCTGGACCTGGGGATGGAGTCCAGGACAGGGAACGGGTCGACCAAACGAAGAGGAGGGCGTTCTTCACCATCACAGTCATATCAGTGGTGCTGTGGTTGTGGTTTGGGGGGGCTCTTACCACCCTTCTTCTGAATTTATCATTCCCTGTGAGTGAGGATATCAAATGTGCCGTGGCTGCTGTTGCACACGTTTTAAATCTGCCCAGCTCTTTAGTCTTACCTCTGCTGTATCTCCACAGGGCGGGAAAACTGGCATTTTAGATAATTTTAGATAAGAACTGCTAAGATGAGCACTGTTTTTTTTTTTTAATTTTTTAGTTAAAAGCAAACGCAACCTTACTCTCCTCTACGTTTTCTGTCTTTTCTGTTTCACAAAGCATTTTTTTGGTGTTCATGTGGAAAAACTAGGGCTGTAGTCAACCAAAGAAAAACTTGGTCGACTAAAATCGCACTAGGACGCAATTAATCGATTGGTTGTGGGGCGGACAAAAAAACCAAAACAAAACACAACAAAACAAAAAAAAACTATAACAATAAAACCTCCATGTTATTTCGACATCAAACTTATCACTGACAGTGTAGTCAGTGCATCTAGGTGGTCATTAAAATTCAATAAACCCCAAATTAAGTAAATTATATTTGAATAATTATATTCATAGGTTTTCTTTTCTTTTCTTTTTTGTTTTTTTTTTGTAAATTATATTTTGTAACAGTAGATCAGTGGTTCTCAACAAGTCTAGGTGTGCCTTGGCTGGACCCCTGAAAAACCCAGAGCATGGACCCTCCCCAGTTGTGATTTATTGATGAGTGTGTGTTGATCAGTAGCATTGGTGCTAGCATCCTGGCTAACAGTTATCTGGTTTGGCAAGCTGTTATTGAGTTGAAATTGGTGTTGAAATTATCATTACTCATGCCAAGTTAACCAATCTTTCTACCCATTTTGCCACTAATTTTGTCAACTTAAACCATTTTTGCTGCTTTTTTGCAATTTTGCAACTTTTTGAAAATATTTTTGACCCATTTTTTGCAACTTAATGGAACTTTTTGCCACATTTGACCATTTTTTCTACCTTTTTGACAGTTTGTAGCCTACTTTTGCTATCATTTGGACATTTTTTGACTTTTTTTTTCATCACTTTTTACCACATTTTAGTGACTTTAACCCTTTAATTGCCACTTTTCTGCCACTTATAACCTATTCTGTCACCTTTTTGACACTATCAACCCATTTTTGCTACCTTCTTGCTAATTTTCATTCACTTTGCTTTTGTTTGGGCACTTTTTTGCCTAATTTTGCCCATTTGTAATCACTTTAATCACCATTTTAACCACATTTTTATAACACTTAACCCCTTTGCCCACTTGTAACCCACTTTTGCCGCCTTTTTGACACTTTCAACATGTTTTGCCACTATTAACCAATTTTTTTTGGCCCCTTATGCCAATTGTTAACCATTTTTGACTTTGTCTTGCCACTTTTTGCCCAGTTTTGCCATGTTTTATCATCACTTTAACCAATTTTTGTCACCTTTCAGGTACCACTTGCCCACTTTTGCCACCCCAGTTGTCTGGGCCTCAGAAACCTCTCCCCTTTAACCCCCCTTATGGGCCACCTTGACTGTTACAGTATTAAAAAGTCTATTTTGTATTGATATCAGTATGGTGTGCCTTGAGATTTTGGCTTAACCTTAGTTGTGCCTTGGGTGACAAAAGTTTGAAACCCACTGCTCTAGATAACTGAAAAAATAAATAAACTTGACATCTCCCTTTTCACCCCTGCCAAAAATGGATTCTTCCAATTAAAATAGCACGTGTGATTGTTGGACCTACTGGATTTCGGTCGAACATTAGGGCCTTAAGCCAATTAATTGACCAATCGACTTGAGGCTGTCAGCCCTAGGAAAAGCAAACACTGGGTTTAAGCATTGTTAAAAAGTTGCTGGGTTGTCTGATGGTCTCAGCCCTCTTAGACCAACTCCAAGAAGTGACACATAAATTGAACCATAAATCATAGCCTCTTACTTTCTTGTCCTCTTGAAGCTAGCTGTTGCACTGTTACAAAGTGCTATCCATGTCTTTAAATTCCTTCCAGAAGCTTCTCTAGTGATCCTTGAACATGGGTGACATTCTGGGATATTTAAAGGTTAAATCCACACCAGTATGTCTGATACTGAACATCCTTTTTTCATTTTTAAATCCTCTTTTGATCGATTCAGCCCCTAGTTTGAAATGCTAATGCTCAATAACATATCCCACGGTGCTTTGTGGCAGGCTGTGACGACCAATGGCTGGCTGTTCTATTGTCATGTGATGCTTTGTAGAACCACAAAGATCCTGGTAGAGACGGCCTGAATAGAGAGAGGCTGTGATGTTTCCCTCTGTGTCTCTGCAGACAGGAGCTGCTTCAAATAACGGCACACAAAAGCACAAATATGTTTTTGTAAATTGATCAAAACCTTGGAGATTTTTTGTCCCAAAATTATAATTTTTCCACTTCTTGATCTCCAAAAGAGATTTTTTGTTTGTTTGTTGATTCCATTACTTTTTAAATCCCAGGCTAGACAAATTTATTAAAAATAACTTAAGGCCCACAGAGGTGCTGTGGGGTGAGTTGGTGGTGTGTTAAACTCACTGTTCTTGTTGACATGTATCTGATTTAAATGTCTCTCTCAGTCTCACTAAAGTTATTAAATCATTTGAATGATGTGGAGGACTGGACGTGAAAATCTGCCTGCTGTGACTGATGGAACAGACACATTACAGCATGTAAAACAGCTCCAGCGTGACTCTAACAGTCTGAAATGTCAACATTAATATCAGACACACACTTTACAGGTCAGGAGCGCTTTACCCCTTTTTATCATCACTATCAATACCGTCAGATATTCAGCATGACCATCAGGTTTTTTTAAGGACATCAGATGAAGATTTTGTTCATATTATGAAAAAATGCATTATCCTCTGTTCATTTTAGTCTGCTTATCTGTTGAAACATCAGTCACTCTTTATGCAATAACTCAAATGTATCTAAAAAATATCAGTTTAGGATGGTTAAATTAAAAAAAGGTAAGAAAATCATGATATAAGGAGATTACATGCCTCAGATGAGTGAAAAAATAAAAAATAAATGAAAATAATGCATTTTATTACTAAAAATCAAGACTGGATACCAGGACTAGAGAATTGAACTAGTCATTCATGTTGAATTCATAAAAAACTAGAAAAGCACTCAGGGAGCGCAGACCTCCTCCATTAGCCATCTCCTAATAGTACAGAAACCTTTAAAAAACTTTGTGATGGGAGTAAATTCAGTCATCTAATTTGCATATTCTGACATCACCAGTCAACCTCCACCGCAATTGACTGTGCTTTTCTCCCATGGCTTCTACCCTAGGCTTCTACCACGTGTCTACCGCCGCGGTGTTTGTCATTCCTGATCTCCGTCACTATTCACGGTGTTTTGACAACCCCCCCACCACAGCATTCGCCAATTACTCCCTCCCTCGGTGGGGTGGAAGCACGATGAGGCTAAGCACTGGCTTCGCTACGTGTGGACTGTCATGGTGGAAGCATTGCCCGCCGGTGCCAACAGATGCACTGACAGTCTCACCCATGCTCTCACCAGAAGTCATGGCAGAGGGTGAATATTCCTCTATTCCTCCCAGCATTGTGAGTTTTCTCGCTACAATTCTCCGTCTTTCTCTCTGTTACGCTCCGACTCGTCTCCTCGACCGGGCGTGCATCTTTCAAACTCTATAAACTCCAAAACTTTGAATAGAAACACACCACAAATGCTACTGGGATTGAAGTTACTCATGTCTGCCATCTCCTGGTGTAAAGTGGTAACAGCGCAGACCTCCGCCATTAGCCCTATCTCCCAATAGTACAGAATCCTTTCAAAAAATCCTGAATCCAGACGGTGATCTGGATCACTCCCAAAATCTAATCAGTTCTTCCTTATGCCATTTGTGGCATTTCCTGAAAATTTCATCAAAATCTGTCCACAACTTTTTGAGTTATGTTGCTAACAAACAAACAAACAAAAGACCAAACCCTCCCGATCACATGACCTCCTCCATCAAATGTTGCATCTGTTCTTTCACAGAACTGCTAGTGGAGACCTCAACCTACACATATATCCTTTTTAAATTAATGTAGTAAAACAAAGGTACAGAGAAATGTTTGGAACATATTTTATCCCTTTTCTCGAGAAGTATATCAAAACTTAAGTTCCAGTAGTTTTGCTCACGTGAAAAGTGTCTGGGTTCAAACAACAAGTGTTATCGTCTAAGTTGTGAATCAGATCCAGATATAAATACCTGAAAATAAGAGTGGAAATGTGGATCTCTTGGCTCATACTGATCATGTCATGTCAAACACAAATGTGCTCAGTCTACAGTGAAAATAAAGGAACTGGCCTTTCCAGGTCTTTTAGATGAGAGTATATATACAGTGCCGTGAAAAAGTTTTTGCCCCCATATTGTTGCTGCCAGGGGTGGCACAACCAGTTATTAGGTTCAGGGGGCAATTACTTTTTCAAATAAGACCAGATAGGTTCCCACCCTCCCTCCTTAATAAATAAAATCATCATTTAGAAACTGCATTTTCTATTTACTTGGGTTGTCTTTGTGAAACATAAAAATTGCGTTGATGATCTGAAACATTTAAGTGTGATAAATATGCAAAAGAATCAGGAATCAGAAAGGGGGCAAATACTTTGTCACAGCACTGTACATATACACGTTTTTCTACACAGTTGTTGAGACCTCAACATACACAAATGTCCGCTTTAAATTAATGTCGTAAGACAAAAGTGCAAAGTCACGTTTGGAAAAAATAAAGCTTGACAATTAAATTAGACATTTAAAGTCGGCTGTTTGAGTGATTGGTGTGACTTGCAAAAAATGATTTCTGAGGTCAAATTTCCCTTTTTTTAAATTTCAGGGGGGAATGATTTTTCAAAGTAAGACTTACCTCCAATTTCCACATACAGAGAACACGCCGCGAACCTCCGGCGAATCGTACTGCAGAGCACATCGTTCCTCTCTAATCTATCAGAGCACGTGCTGACGCACAGTCAGTGCGTGCCTGGACCGACACTAAACGCCGCTTTGTTCGAGACACGCTGCAGGTCTATTTTCAGCACTGGCCGCTGCCAAACCACGTCAATACCTGTCAAGGAAGAGGAAGTCACAAGCATAGAATTTTTCGGTTCTTTCAAAATAAAACACAATGCAGGGACTCCCGATCATAAATCATCACTATATCAACATTATATCTCATCGAGCAGCGAGAGCAAAGAATTTTACATAAAACCACAGATTCTTTAAACTAACATGAACCTTTAAAGTTCCTAATGCTGGAGTTTCAAAGTGTGTGAGAGTGAGCCTCCCCTCCCCTAAAAAGAAATTATTCATTTGGTGGACCCCCACCCACTTTTTTGCCCATTTTTTATCTAATTTTTGCCCTTTTTCACCTTTTTTGTCCATTTAAGCTACTTTTTATCATTAAATATCCCTTTTTTTCCATTCATATTTGCGCAGTTTTGCAATGTGTTTTTGACACTTTTTCCCAATTTTGCCACTTTTATCCCATTTTTTGCCCTTTTTTCCCATTTTTTTGACACTTTCCATCCACTTAAGCTACCCTTTGCCATTAAATTCCACTTTTTTCCTTTTTCCCAATTTTGGCCTCTTCTTTGCGGGTTAGAAGAGCCACAAACCGTCACAAAGGAGCCATACGGAAAATTTCCCTAATTGAGTGTATCCATCATAACATGCAAAGCAGCCCCTGCTTGATATCAGGCTCCATCACTAGTACTGATGTCAGTTTGGATCAGGAACCAGTGGGTGAGTCTGGACACTGAGAAGGAAGATCATCAGGAACAACTTCAGAGTGAGTCTAGTGATAAATGCATTAATTCTGGTCATTTTTGACAATCTCAGCCCATCACTTACCATTTCCTCTTCCTCAGGTCTCAACATGCAGTCAGTCCAAATGTCAGACAACTCTTCTGGTTTGCTTCTGGATGATTCCTCTGACTCCACAGCTTGTTGGATGGGTGTTACTGTAATCACTTTCATCAAAGCGGCCCTCGTTCTTTCTCTTTACATCGTTGTCCTCTACCTCGGACTGGAGCAGTGGAGGCAACACTGTTCCTTCAATTCAGCAAGCCACTCCGACATCTTCACCTACCATGTGGCTGCTTTCCAGATGATCTGGCTTTTGGTTTTCAGCTTTAAGGTGTTTTATGTGCTTGTTCCCATTCCTTTCTCAATGACAGCACTGAAATATTTCCTTCATCTCTCCTGGTATGGAGAGACTTTCTTCCATGTCCTGACCTGTGTGGAGCATTACCTGGCTGTGGTCCATCCCATCGTCTACATGAGGCTGAGGAATGAACGAGGGGTCAGGATCAGGAACATCAGCATCCTCTGTGTCTGGATTTTGTCTGTTGTCCTTAGTTGCATTAGTGTTCTGTATTTTGATTCCAAGGCTCCCATCTCAACCCTGATCCCCATTGCCGTCTGTTTGGCTACTGTGTCTTTCTGCAGCCTCTCTGTTTTCTATGTCCTGATCCGTCCCGGACCTGGGGATAGAGTCCAGGACAGGGGACGGGTTGACCCAGCAAAGCAGAGGGCGCTCTACACAGTCACAGCCATATCAGTGGTGCTGTGGTTGTGGTTTGGAGGGCTTCTCTCCATCTATTTGCTGAAGATGACCTCTGTCTCAAATGCTGGTATCAAATGTGCTGTGAATGTTTATGCAAACATGTTTAATCTCCCCAGTGCTTCAGTGTCGCCTCTGCTTTATCTCCACAGAGCAGGAAAACTTTCATTCTGCATTCTTAAAAAATAGCTAAGATGATCTGGATTGTTTTCTGTGAAGAGGGAAAGGCACTCCACGTATTCTTGTTGTTTCTTTTCTATTTAATCTGAGTTTTTTGGGTTAGTTTGAATGTGGGAAAATAAAAAAAAAATTGGTTTGTTTAAACTTTGCTGGGTTGTCTGGTAGTCGTAAATGCACCATGCCTGAAGTGTGCACTACATAGTTCCTGTGTAACCCATGGATTGATGCTTCAGAACTTTTTACATTTCACCAGACTTGACAGCCAACCTAAATACAAACACATCAAGACAAAACCTTAACGTGGGAAAAGAACCCATGAAAAATGTCAGCCAGCAGCGTAACCCGAACAGCAGACACATTACAAAATCCCAGATTAACCTAGATGAATCCACAGCGGTGCAACTACATAAAAAAAAAAGAACAGGGACCAGAGAAATGAGAGCATTTTAAATACTAAGATGAGATAGAGAAGAAAATATATTAAAACAGTAAGAATACATAAAAAAACATAACATTATAACAAAAATTAGAAAGATAGAAAAATATCAGTTAAATATGATTAAAATTAATCTAAAAGTTGAAAATCATCAAATTAAGAAACGATACTTCAGCTGAGTGAAAAAATATTTTATTTTTCATTTAGACATATGTATATACGACAAATAAGAGAAAATCAGAGCACAATAGGTTCAAAACACTAAGAGTAATACAAAAATGACCCATTTGCGTCACTTCCTGTTGGCAGTAGAGGGCGCTATGAGGAGCTCTTTCCATGTGGGCGTGTTCAGTATGATGCTTTTGTGTTGCTGTAACACTCTGAAGGCCACAGAATGATCTCCCCCAATGTTACACCAGTTTTAAGTAAATAATGTTCCAAAAAAAAAGAGGCATTATTTTGAAATTCCGGTGAAGCTGGTGGACTTCCTGTTGGGAATTGGGCATGGGTCCAAGAGGCTGTTTTGTAGATCTGGTGATGACCTATAAGCACACCAAAATTCATAAGCCTGGGTTGAATGGTGTGCTGGGGCTGATTTTTTTTTTTTTTTTTTTTGTGGCAACACATAAAAAACACATTAAACTTCAATGGAGTAAATGTTTGACTGGCGGAAGGGGGCGCTTTGACAAAGTAATGATATTGATACATGGATGTATTCAGGACCAGTGTGTGATTATCCTTGTGAAGTTTGGTGATGATTGAAATGAAAACTAAAAAGTTATAAGGCAATACTGGTGTAATTTCACAGCGAAAAATATACAAAAATGAAGTTTAAGTTTGGGGTCCGATAACGGCCCTGCCCTATGGTGGAAACTCACAGTTTGCACAACTTTGGGTCTCAAGATTGTGAAGTTTGAGTAAAAGAAAATCTGGAGTCAATCAGATTAAATCTTTTGGATAAGTTCGTTCAAATGTGCAAAGTGTCTGTCAGTGGAAAAGGGCAAAAAACGCAGAATTTCGACCTTTTGCTGCTTGTAGTTTGGTTCCTGTACGTTTTAGAGGATGGTCATAATGAATTATTTTAGTCTCATCATGATACATATGTGTGCTGATTTTCCTGTAGGCTACCCAGGGCCCTGTCTTACTTTTGGCATCTCCCAGAGGTGGCCGTGTTATGGACTCACGTTCCATCACCAGACGGCTTTTTCCACAGGGGGACAGTTTTGGGGAAAGTTTGGTGAGTTCTGGGGCATGTTAAGGCCCCTAAACAGGTCTGGATTTGCCAACAAACTCAATAGGGTCTTCACTGACCCTAGGCCAATGCTCAGGCACTGGCCTAGGTGCCTGACCTCGGTCTATATATGCAGACACTCTCTTTTTTGTAGGAAGTGTCTTGGTTAAAACAAACTGCTCTCTGGATCTTAAATCTCTGAACTTGAATAAAAAACAATACTTCTGCTCATTTTATGTAAAAGATAAAACCTTTTCAAGGCAGGAGGATCCACGCTGTTAAAGAGTGATGTGTTGGGTGTCACTGGGCCAGAATGTTGTGTCTACATCGTTAAAATGTTACTGTAAATAAAACTGATCATAAGCTTACTTTTTTGTCAAACTTGTGTCATTTGAAAAATATCCGTCACAATGTTTGAATTAATGTGACGGAAAAATTTCCCTAATTGAGCGTATCCATCATAACATGCAAAGCAGCTCCTGACTTCATCCCTCTGACTCATGACCATCACTGAGATCAGGCTCCATCACTAGTATCGATGCCAGTTTGGATTAGGAGCCAGTGGAGACTTTTGATAAGGTCAGTTCTTTTTGATGCATCTATTTTTTTCAGGTAAGTTTTTGACAATCTTAGCACTGACCAGAAACATTTCAACTTTGTAGCTGTAAAGCAAACTTTTTGGATTTGTTAAGATCTTTCCGGGCCTTTACAGTCCCTTTCTCTTCCCCAGGTGTCAACATGCAATCAGCTGAAATGTCAGACAACTCTTCTTTTGTGCTCCACGGTGCATCCTCCAACTCCACATCCTGTTGGACCGGTGCAATAGCAATCAGCATCACCAAAGCGGTCCTCCTCGTCCCTCTCTATGTCCTCGTCCTCTACCTCGGACTTCAACGATGGCGGCAGCAACGCTCCTTCAAAACAGCGACACATTCCGACATCTTCACCTACCATGTGGCGGCTTTCATGATGATCTGGCTCTTGGCTAAAAGCTTTAAGGGGTTTGGTGTGCGCGTCCCAACACCTTTCTCAGACGTGGTACTGAGCTATTTCCAAACCACCTCTTGGTTTGGGGAGGGCTTGTTCCACGTCCTGACCTGTGTGGAGCGCTACCTGGCCGTCGTCCATCCCGTCCTCTACATGAGGCTCAGGAATGAACGAGGAATCAGGATCAGGAACATCAGCATCGCCTGTGTCTGGGTCCTGTCCTCTGTTTGTAGTACTTTTAAGGTTCTGTACTCTAGCCTGCGCCATCCCCTCCCGATTCTGATCCCATTCTCCCTCGTTTTAGCTGCTGTGTCCTTCTGCAGTCTCTCTGTTCTCTATGTCCTGAAAAAGCTGGGACCTGGGGACGGAGGCCAAGACAGGGACCGGTCTGACCAGGCAAAGAAGAGGGCGTTCTGCACCATTACAGCCATAACAGTGGTGCTGTGGCTGTGGTTTGGAGGGATTCTTACCACCTTTTTTCTGGATTTGACACCCTACGTGAGTGATGATATCAAATGTCCCGTGACTTTGGCTTCATACGTTTTAAATCTGCCCAGCTCTTTGGTGTTACCTCTGCTGTATCTTCATAGGGCTGGAAAACTGGCATTTTGTTTTAGCTAATGGTCATATGGTCATAATGAATTATTTTAGTCTCATCATGATACATACGTGTGCCAATTTTCATGCATGTAGGCTACCCAGGGCCCTATCTCACTTTTGGCGTCTCCCAGAGGTGGCCATGTGATGGACTTACACCACTCCACCACCAGACGGATTTTTCCACAGGGGGACAGTTTTGGGGAAAGTTTGGCGAGTTTTAAAGCATGTTAAGGCCCCTAAACAGGTCTAGAGTTGCCAACAAACTCAATAGGGTCCTCGCCGACCCTAGGCCAAAGCTCAGGCACCGGCCTATATATGCACATAGTCTCTTTTACGTAGGAAATGTCTTGGTTTAAACAAACTGCTCTCTGGATCTTAAATCTCTGAACTTGATCATCCATCCATCCACACATGGGTGGGAGGTTGTGGAGAAGCTTGAGGCACATTTTTTTTGTTAGAAAAGCCTTAAAAAGTGTATTTTACATAATGTGATTTTTAAAATCAAAGAAAACTAGGCTGCAAGCAGCACTGAAGGGCCTTACACCGCGGCACAGGCTGGGGCGTCACGCAACCGCCAGTGTGTGGCAACAGTGGGGTGTATGCGAACCCTTGCAGTGTGCTGCTGCACTGTAGGGAGACCAGGACAATCCTCCTCTGAGCGTCATTATGTTAAAAAAAATCAGCATGTGCACTTTGTTCATGAGGTAGTACTGCCCCTCAACAGTAGGTGGCAGAATGTCAGAGGTGGATGTTAATATGTAAAGGGGATGAGGGAAGGACTATTTATCATGTAAAATCATAAAAATATCAGAATTTTTTTTTTTTCTGAGGTGCTAATGGCATCTTACAGAAGGGGGTGCTAGAGCTAAACCATGAAATGAACACTGAAACTCATAGAGAGGCAGACCCTGATCATCCATGTGACATTTGAAGGGAATGTGATGTTTCATGTGAGAATTACACACACTTTCTGTGAGCTGGTGAAGGATTAAAATGGCTGTCATGGTCACGGGGGTGTATGTTAATGAGTCATGTTAATATCAGGACAGATATAGATGAGTTTGGGTGAAAATCAGAGCATGATAGCCTGAAAACAGTAAGCAAAATACAGAAATGACCCATTTCCTGTGGAGGCAAATGATCTCAGTGATTGCCATGCCCACTGTGTCTTCTGGCAATGAAACGTCATCATGTTGGGAAAGATATTCAGGAATTAATGTCAAAATCAGAGCATTATAGGTTGAATACAGTAAGAATAACAGAAATGACCCATTTCCTGTCCAATGGTGAAGGATCAAAATGACCGACATGGCTACTGGGGTGTCTGTTAATGAAACATGTCAATGTAGAAACAGTATCCAACTTGTCACTCTGGGGTGAAAATCTACAGAGTAAACAGCAGACAAGCAGACCACAAAAAAATTCCATTTGCCAGTCAGAACAAAAAATGTCATACTACTTTTGCTGTTGATCTTTTAATCAGATGTAGTCCCAATCAAATATATACAATTGTAACTGGTACTCAAATGACTTTTCCTCAATTTCAGTTTATTTAAGGCTCTGTGCCCCCCATTTCACAATGATGCCTTTGCTGCCATCTAGTGTTTCATTGACTGTATTGGGTGTACACACATCTTGAGGTTTTGGGATACAGAGATACACTGCCTGGCCAAAAAAAAAAATGTCTCCACCAAAAAAAGGTCACACACTGTAATATTTCATCGGACCGCCTTTAGCTTTGATTACAGCACACATTCAGGCCCCGTTCACATGGAAACGAAAACGCTATACTGCCGTTTCGTTTTGGAAAAGTTTTCCGTAAAGACAGAATCCTTTCAGGAAATATCCGCGTAAAAATGAAACCACTGAAACGACTGACAACGCTGTAGTACATATGCCAAGCCTGTAAGTGGCGCTGTAACGCTGCTACGGAAATGCACCAAAGTAGAAGAAGAATATCACAGAAAACTAACAAAAACTTTCTTCTAGTTGCCCTTCTGGTTGTTCTCCACATTGGATTTTCAAACACATGGTTTATGCGTTTCGTGGTGGTGGTAAAGGAGCGTCAGATTTTGCTGTAAAAGCCGTAACGAGCTCAGTAGCTTCTGCAGCACGAACACAACCCTGTAGTCAGCCTTAATTGTTTTGGTCCACGCAGGCGCGTTAGAAGAGCTACAGGGCGTAGCGTAGTGTGTGACGTAATCATTTCAAGATAGCGGATACGCATCCACACGGAGACGAAACGGCAGTCGTATATGGATTTCTGCACTCTGGGACCCGGTTTCAAAAAGTATCGTTTACAGTCACCCGAAACGCCGTTTCCGTGTGGATGAAACGCCGATCCGACAAAAAACTTTTGCGTATACACCTGAATTCGTTTCCGTGTGAACGGGGCCTCACTGTGGCATTGTTTTGATAAGCTTCTGCAATGTCTCAAGATTTATTTCCATCCAGTGTTGCATTAATTTTTCACCAAGATCTTGTATTGATGATGGGAGAGTCTGACCACTGCGCAAAGCCTTCTCCAGCACATCCCAAAGATTCTCAATGGGGTTAAGGTCTGGACTCTGTGGTCTGTGTGAAAATGATGTCTCATGCTCCCTGAACCACTCTTTCACAATTTGAGCCCGGTAAATCCTGGCATTGTCATCTTGGTGTATGCCTGTGCCATTAGGGAAGAAAAAAATCCATTGATCGAATAACGTGGTCATTCAGTATATTCAGGTAGTCAGCTGACCTCATTCTTTGGGCACATAATGTTGCTGAACCTAGACCTGACCAACTGCAGCAACCTATTACCTATTTGCTTAGTTAAATCCAGGTGGCAACTTTTTTTTTTTGGCCAGGCAGTGTAGTATGAAAGGATAGAGAAGTAGTTCTATGCATACATGGAAATGATGACAGTCTTACAGCTTTATGGGTGAAAAAATAGTTTTAAATAAACCTAATTTTTCATTTTTTGCCACATTTTGCAAGGGTTGAGCTCATGGAAATTAGTGATTGGTTTACATAGTAATACATCAGATAGTATGGTGTGGACCTGCCATTTTTGTAAACTGGTTTGAGACAACTTTTGTTATGAATTAGTGCTCTACAGAGATTGACTGACTGATTGAAAAATCAGCTGCTGTCAAGTCCATGTATTGAATGTGGAATAACAACTAGATTCTGTGAGTGGTTAATGACTAAAAAGTCTCCTGTTGAAATTTTGTTATTATGAGTGAAACAAATAATAATAAATGAAAAGACATTAATGAAAAAGATTTAAAGATTAATTAAGTTGTAGACAAAAATGATAAAAGCAGGATTTCTAATGCCATGGAAGAGTCCACAGTTAGCCTTTGACTCACACTAGTCCATTCTTAGATCAGAGAGAGGGGACGTGAGGATTACTGAGCTGTTTCTCTTATTGTAGAAATGCTACCTTTTTTATAGTTGAGGTCTGAAATCTTGATCCCATTGCAGCGAAGAGGTTGGGATGTGGAGGGACAACCAGCTGAGTGTTGATGCTTGGCATCCCAAGAGTTGCTTTGGGGACCTGAAAATAAATATTCATAGGTGTATGTTACATAAGGTTTGTATTTACTTTACCCATAGAAATGCATGCCTGTTGTAAATTCTTGTCTCATATAAAGTGTAAACATTTGTAATGCCAAATAGTACATTAAAATGGAAGGCAAACATATGTTAGATAATTGTTGTAGGACAGTCTGGAGGTGTCGGTGCTGTTTGTATGTCAACTGTTGATGAAAATGTAGAATATGTCAGGACAAAGACAAGATTTAAATTAGTATTTTAAAAATTCATTTCTCTTAGCTTTACTTATTAGAGTATAGAGGATAACAAAACTTTATTATAAAGTTCAAAGTATGATACATCAAATTTGCAGCTGAAAAAGTGAAGTCAATTACATGTTATAGATTTCAATTATTTGAATATAGTTTCTTTTTGTCAGGAACCTTAAAATTATTCAAACATACCTACAGTTTTCAAAGCACCGATAAGGCTCAGACATTACTGAGGTGATGATGGCAAGGAGAATCTGGTCTTTGATAAGTGTGAGTTTAAGTTGGTTTCCATGGTGATTCTGGATGACCGGTTCAGTAGGGTTTCTATATTATCATTACCTGTGAAGGAGAACTAACATGGTGTTACAGAGATATTAAATTTGTTGCTCATTAATCAGGTTTTCTTTTAGCTGTGCTATAAATAGCTGCAAAAACACAATGACCTAGATTTTACAAAGTTGTCATTTATTTGTTATTGTTCTCGTGGTGAATATGACATCATGTATGTCTGTGTTTCACTGAATTTCATATCTTAGGTTACATGGTGTTATGATACTTCCACTCTAATGATGTCTATAATGTCTTTTTTTGTTGGTTTGTTTTTCTTTCTGTGAAATTTCAGTTCTGGTGTCTATTTTTGATATTCTTTTATCTTGATTATGTTTCTTTTTTGTTTTTTTGCTTGGGTTTTTGGATTGGGTTGTACTGTTGTTTCTGGGTGTTATAGTTTTGTTAGATCTGTCCTTTGTGTGGGTTTAGTTGCTTTAATGTTGCCATAAATGTGAGAGCACATTGTTAAACTGTGTTTGAAAGTGCTATAGAAATACATTCATTATTATTATTATTATTATTGTTATAACTATCATTACATATACTGCTTATTGTTTCTGCCATGGTGTTACTTCACAGTAAGGGGGGTTTCATTTTCCATGTTAATTGTCTGATTAAGTAAATTGTGTAAGATTAATGCTCAGTGACAATACACAATAGCAAACGACTAATACCTAAAAAAACACATATATTGATGTTGTTATTGTAATGATGACAGATGAATCAAACAAGACCCTGCAGAGACAGCTGTCGAGGACATTCAATTTGGCAGTTATTTTTTGTTTGTTTATTTTAAGTTAATTTTTATTTTATTGTTTATTTTGTATTGCATTTTTAGTTCTTACTTGTAGTTCAATGTTCATGTTTTTAATAAATTGTTCAAATTGCCATTGTAGTTTTATTTATATATATTTCTGAGTATTAATCAATTATCTTTTTAGGTATGATATATTAGATGAAAAGATAGGAAAGATCAGAGATCAGAGATCAAAAATGTCCACTAGTACAACACTGACAGTTTTGCAGGTAAGTAGTAGTTGTCATAAGGAAAGAAATGTGTAGTAGTATTAGTAGACTGTAGTTGAGTTGTACTAGTTTTAGTATTAGAGATATAATGTATAGTACTATTACTATTCAAAGCTGAAATGACCATAAATGCTAAGCTGACAGTTTTGGAGCTTATAGGACATGTAACGCAAGAAATATGGTAGTGATAGCAAAACAGTCTACCATAGTCAGTAGTTAACCCTTCAGCCTGAATACAAAAATTATAGCCAAAAATTCTTTTTTTTTTTTTAACTGAAATGTTTATTCATTTTCTACTGAAATACCAAAAAAAAAAAAAAAAAGAATTCATTAAATTCAACATATATATTAATCTCATTTGATACATGTGTTTTTGGTAAATTATAATCCACTTTAGGGCATTTTTCTCATTTGTCAGATTGTATTCACAATTTTTTCAGTAAAGTATTGATCATATTGATTAGATACAGGTATCAAAATTCATTAAATATGATACAACTGGCTTCAAGGAGTTAAAGCTAATAAAATGATGTGAATAAGTGAAATGAGAACTAGTTAGTTACACAATGATTGATGTAAATAAATGGTAATAGGGCTTTCCAATCATTACTAATGAAGGTGACAATGTCACGTTTTAATTTTTGTGGCAGTGGTTAAAATGTAATAAAATAAACCAACAGAGATTTAATATTTTGTAGGAATTGTACTGAAATATTTTGTAGGTGGCGCAGTAGATGGTGCAGTAGATGAGTCTTAAACCTGGAAGTGAGTTTGCATTTTAACTCTTTAATTCTCTCGTCTGAAGGATTATGGGAATATTGAATGCGTTTTCGGTTAAATGCCTGAAATAAGGTCTGTGGAAAACACAAGCTCAGGAGTTTAAAATTTTATCCTACAACATAAAATACATCTGAAACGTGCCCTAACTTTGAATTGTGTATGTTTTCACATTTTAATAAATGCGGTTGCTAAAAGATAGTTAACAAGGACTACATACGTCATTATCTGAAGCGTGCCAACGTGTGACGACGTTAAATTTAGTCGACCGTGTTGTAGTTCAATATAGTAATAATATACTATATATATATATATGTCAGATTAACAAACTAGATATAATACTTATAGTATCGGTTTATGAAGATTATTTTATGAATAAAATGTGTAAGTTTTATAAACTTTTATTGGACACAGAGTTTATTTTCAGCAATAATTCAAAAACTCATTGGAGACCATTTGTGCTCTCATTCTTCTCCTGAGTGGTCGACCATTTCCAACCATTTGTTCAGTTTGTTGAATGTTTTCAGAACGTTCCTGGTCTCTGCCTTCACTAAATCTTTGGTTCCATTCAAACACACACCTCAGATATTGAGCAGAAAGATTCAACTGCTGTTTTGTTAAGTTCCATCAAAAAATTGAAGCTGTGATGCAACTTTTAAGCTGATAATTTTCTGATGACTCAGCACAAACATGCTAACTTCAATCATTAGCTAGCATTGAACCAAAGACGTCACTGATTGGAAACTTAGAGCAGCTGTGCATGAATACCCAACCTTCAATATTCAACACTCAGACTGTGAACCTCGTGGTTTCATCAGCATAAGAGTCTCATAATTTAACAGCCATTCCTCATGTGTTTCAGGATACCATGCTGCTGTCAGGAGTGTGTGGTTGTATCTGTAGGATATACAGAGTGTGTTAATAGTGTTTTCAAGCATACTGTCAACAATACTGATCATAAACTCAACTCTTGCCCATTAAACCTGAGGGGTTGTGTTACTATTAGTCACACTCACACTGCTCAGTGCAAAAAATGCACTTAGAATACAAAAGATGACTTATTTTCAATATAATACATTAAAAGTGTTTTTTTTGTGTTGAATTATTACAGTCTGGGATATGTCAGTGATTAGCAGCAACATTGACTTTAATGCATTATTGTTTGATGGGTTTTTTTTTTACTGTTGTTTTTGTGCAATGTCAAATACTGACTCTCAAGCTGCTGAGAGCCAATAATGTGCTTTCCATATGATAGTTAAAAAAATATTTCAGTCTACTTTCATTGAGCTATTTTTTCACCTACAACTGACCAAGATATTAATATCAAAAATTTTATTTATTTAAGATCTTAACCCTTTGAATGGCAGTTCTTTGTCAGGATGCCGCCATGTTTTCGATGAAAAAAGACAAACAGAAAAATGAATTATTTTCAACATACTACATGCAAAATAAATGCTGTGTTGAATTATTACAATCCAGGATATGTAGCAACAGTGATTTTTGTGCATTATTGTTTTTTGCATGTTTAGTGTATTTTTTCTCTGTATGCCAAATGTGGTCAAAGTGACGCCCTCTGGTGGAGAATAGTAGAAATGATCAATTCCAAGGCAAAAGCCCAGACAGACTCCCAGATATAATAAAATTCATTTTTTATGCTTTAATGGAGTGAGATCAGAAATTACAGTTTGAATGAGTTTCTATGGGGCATTTTTTGCCCTTAACAGCTGGAGTGGAACTTTTGCTTGTAAACAGAATATTTTAGACTTACTGTAGGAGCTGAGCTGGAAATAGCAAGATTAAATAAAAATACACTTTATAGTTAAATTTCATGCCATAAACATGAACACAGCCAAAGACATGAAGATAATGAAGAGTGAAAAGCGTGTAAAATACACACAACCTTACCTAGGGGTTAAATTCTAATATCACTGGGGAAATGTTGAAATAACGCGCTGGATGATTTGCCTGCTGTTTTAAGCTGACCAGATCCATCATGACGATGTTATCTAACATGCAAAACGTCTCCGCCTGAGCGTCAATAACTTCTCTCAACCACGCACGAACAAACGTCAGGATGATCTGGATCAGGAAGCAGAGACGAGTCAGTGAAGACACCGGAGACAAAAGGAAATAGTAGAAACCTTGATGATTTTCGGTAGATTTATCTAGGTAAGTGTTCACTTTACAAACTTTGTGGAGAACTGAATCATCTCAGTTTTTGCCAAAAAAAACCCCACGAGATTCTGTGCAGACATTCCTCTTGATGTGTCGTCCTCATTGAGGTTGTTCCCAGAGTAGTGGATGCTAAAAGTTTTGTTGTAACTTGATCACTTTTTGTGTTATTTTACAGTCCAATTCTTGGCGTCTTTTCTTCTCCAGGTTTACCCCATCAAAAGCTGAAATGTCAGACAACTCCTCTTTCGATTCGCTCCTGTCCTCTGACCTCACAGCTTGTCTGATTGGTAGAATTACATTCACTGTCACCAGAACAGCCGTCTTCATCCCTCTCTACATCTTCATCCTCTACCTCGGACTCCACCGTTGGAGGCGGCGCCACTCCGTCAAACCAGCGAGCCACTCGGACATCTTCACCTACCACATAGCTGCTTTAGAGCTGATGTGGTTCATTGCGTCAGGATTTCAGGTATTTGGTGCACCTGTTTCCACTCCTTTCTCAGAGCCAGTGCTGTTCCTGTTCCTTTACACCTCTTGGCATGGAGGGAATTTCCTCCATGTCCTGACCTGTATGGAGCGCTACCTGGCTGTTGTCCACCCTGTCGTCTACATGAGGCTGAGGAATGCCCGAGGGGTCAGGATCAGGGACATCAGCATCGTCTGTGTCTGGATCCTGTCCTCCGTCTGTGGATTTAATGTTCTGTACCCACAGAGCTCCCTCCTGTTCCTGATCCCGTTTGCCATCTGTCTGGTTGCTGTGTCTTTCTGCAGCCTCTCTGTTCTCTACGTCCTGGTTCACCCCGGACCTGGTGATAGAGTCCAGGACAGGGACCGGGTCGACCCGGCAAAGCTGAGGGTGTTCTACACCATAACAGCCATATCAGGGGTGCTGTGGCTGTGGTTTGGAGGGCTGGTTACCCAGTATGCTCTGAAAATGACGTTCCATGTGAATGGTGATGCTGAATGTGTGATGGAGATGTTTGCTTTCATGATGGATCTGACCAACGCCTCAGTCTTACCTCTGCTGTACCTTCACAGGGCGGGAAAACTTTCATTCAGCTGCTGTCAAAAATCTTAAGATGAGCCCTTAGATGTAAATACGGCAGAGCATTGTTCAGTTTTTTTATCTTCTTTCTGTCTGCTGTATCTAACTGAAAGTAATTTTTCTAGTTTCATTCATAAATGTCTTTATGTTAGCAGAACACTTTCCATGAACACATGCTTTGTTTGACTTTGTATGTTCAAGTTGTATTTTAATTTCATGTTATCCTGATCATGGTCTGAGAGCGTTGTCAGAATGGAGGCAGTTGTGAGGGGTGTTTTGTATTTGGGCTGTAAAGATGAGCCTTTTTATGTGGAATGCATTTTTAGTTCTCCCACTTATATGAGTTTGACCTGATACATTAAAACACCAGCCTTGTCCTTTAACAATTTCTTTGGTTAGGGTTAAATTTTCCCTTCCAAAATCTACACAAATTATCTAAAATGGAATTACCAAAAATGTACTCAAACATTTTTTTTAATACTTCCCAAATGAGTCAGTGAAACTTAACCACAAGTCTTAGCATCCCAATAAAACTTTCCCTAAGAATAAGAGTTAAATTCCTTCAAGAAATCTCAAAAGCTTCAAGGAGAAAGAAAATTCCCGCCAAAATACCAACACGTCTCCAAATTCAGTAAAAATTACAGAAACATTCACACAAATTCTCCTAAATTAAAGGAAAGATTATTCAAAATTGAAACAAAATTTCCTCAGAAACTTCCAGTAAAACTCTCTGAAATATAATACAAATATAAATATTAAAAATTCCAATGAAAATACCCCAAAATAGTACAAGCAACATTTTCCAAAGCTTTTCATCAAACACTCCAAATAATACATACATATCCTCTTATTTGTCAAGAAAATTTACCAAATTTCAAAGCAATTCCCCCTTAAAAGCAATAAAAATTACTAGTCATCTAGAATAGACAAAAATCCCCCAAAACTTCCAGTGGACCCATCCAAATTATACAAATATACCCCGAAATTTTTAAATAAAATTCAGCAAATTTCAAAGCAAATACCCCCTATAAAAGAAAGAAAAAAAATTACTATAAAACGTCATCTAGAATAGACAAAAATCCCCCAAAACTTCCAGTGGAACCATCCAAATTTTGCGAATATCCCCCCAATTTTTTGAAAGAAAATTACCGAAATTTCAAAGAAACTTCCCTCAAACAGGCAAACACCCAAAGAAGTACAAAAACATCCCCCTTGAGTCTATGAAAATAAAGAAAAGATCCCCAAAAAATTCTCCTACATTCCTTTGAAAATACAGACAAATTCCCAAAATATTGAAAATAAATGTTTAAGTTTCAAAAAAAAAAAAAAAAAAAAATCTTAAATTCTAAATAAATTTTCAAATTTCCCCAAACATCCAAACAATTTCCCAAATTCCAGTGAAAAAGTCCCCAAAAGTAAAAGCAAATTTCTCTTAAATACTTAACGAAACCCCAAAATATACCAACGTATCCCGTAGTTTGTCAAGAAATTTCCCCAAATACTGTCACATCCCCCGGTTCAGTTAGTTAAGTTACTTTTTCCTCATGTTTTTTTTCGTATTGTCATTTCCTGTTTTATTTTGGTACTTACCTTGTGTCTCTTTTCCAGATCACTCCTTCCTGCCCATCCCTACCTGTTTCCCCATGTCCTGATCACCCTCATGTGTCTCAGCTGTGTTGATTGTCTGAGTGGTTGCACCTGGTGTTCCCTGGCTGATTGTCTCCCTCCTCGTGTATTCAGTTCATTCACTCCCTGTCTTCTGTGCGAGAGCGCCTTGCTACCCTCGTGTGCATTACTTTCGAGCCTTATTTCCTGACAGATCATAGTGAGATTAGACCCAGTTCCTTGTTCTCAGTTTCCGAGTTTAGCCTGCCAATTTTGTGCCTCTGCCTGTTAATATTGACCTCCTGTGTACCGGACCTTTTTTGACTAAACAGACTGAGATCTTCCTGGTTGTCCTGTGTCTGCTTTTGGGTCCTTTGCCTGGCATTTCATTTCAAATCAAGTCTCCAAAACTCATTAAAAATGATGTAAACATCCAAATAAATTCTCTGACAATTCTATTATACAAGCTAGGGCTGTCAAAATTAACGCGTTAATGTGGATTAAAAATTTTAATGCAATTAACCCATCTACAGTGCAGAATGACTCAAAATCCCTGAAACGTCTCTGGCGACGTATTTCAGGCAGTTTGTCCAAGTAGGGTTACCGTCGAGCGTGCCGTTGATCCGGTAGTGACCAATCAACTCGATATGGAAGACGCTAAACAGCACATTGGCTCTCTCGATGGGAAATTTGAGTTAAAAAAAAAAAAAAAAAAAAGGCAAGACGGGACAGTCGACCAACATAAAGTATTATGCACATTCTGCTGGAAGGAGTTTTCTTTTCACCGAAGCACTTCCAGCTTAAAATACCACAATAACGTGACGCATATGTTCAAGATGAAATTCAATTAATATAGATTAAAAATGGATGTTATTTAACCCCTCAAAGCCTGAAAACACAAATAATAGCCAGAAAATTCTCATTTTTTGGGACTGAAACGTTCATTTAACTTTCTACTGAAATTTTTAAAAATCCAGATTTCCATAGTAATTCACAAATATATTTTTAGTGCCTCATTTCATTCATTAGGTGTTTTTGGTAACTGAAAATCCACTTGAGGGCATTTTTATCATTTATCAGATTGTATTCAGGAGTTTTTTTTGTGTGTAATTTATTGAGCATATTGATTAGATAGAGGTATCATAAAAGTATGTATCAAATATGTGACAACAGGCGTTAAGGGGTTAATCATGATTAATCGAAATTAATCCACAGCTACCCTGTGATTACTCTGATCCAAAATTTTAATCATTTGACAGCACTAATACAAATACATCTCCTAAATTTCCATGGAAATACTTGAAAATTTCCAATCAAATTCCCAAAAGATTAAAAATAAAAACTCCCTTTTAAAATGCCTGAAAAATGAAAAAATGTACGCAAACCAATTACCGTAATTCAAATGAAATTACCCCCCAAAATTCAAAGCAAATTACCCAAAAATTATTAATGAAATGCTCAAAAATATACAAACATATTCCCTTAATTTTTATAAAAAATAAAAAAAAAATAGAAATTTTCAAAGAAATTTCCCTGAAATTTCCAAAAAGGAAACTCTCCTAACATTTCAGATTACTGAAACATTTTTCATTCCACACAATTATCTAAAAAACTCTGATGGCAGAAAGTATTCCTCCGCTGTACAAAAGCCAAACTGGGATGTCTGCATGAACATGCAGGGCCTTAGGAGGTTAATTTAACTAAATCAACAGTTATTTGAAATCATGGAAAATCTCATGCTTTTGGCACATTTGAGTAAAAACACATCAGTGTCTCCTTGCAGCCTCCTGATGTAGATCAAGTCCACCACTGCTACACTGGTCTGAAATACTCAGACTGGTCTTATTGATATGTATCTGAAAACTGTTTGGACTGGAACTGTTGTTTCTGATTTTCATTAAAACTCCTCATCAGTTATTTTTCAGTCTCTAGAGTTATGAAATCATTTAAATGATGACTCAGTGTGTTCTTCTTTTAAAAATGCTAGTTTTAACTGCCAGTAAAACTGGTCACTGACTCAGTTATTGTAAATAAAGTTATGAAATCATTTGAATGATGTCCATGAAAATTTCTGAAATTGAAGACTTGAAAATTTGCCTGCTGTGATTGATGGACCAGATACATCATGGGATGCAAACCAGCAGCTGTGACTCCATCAGTCTGAAACACAAACATTAATCTCAGACAGGAGTGTGATGTTTATTAGACCAGGAACCAGTGAAGAGAGGTCAGAGAGCCTGGAGACGTCAGAGAAGGACCATCACTGAGATAGACTGCTGATACGGTGAGTGCTCTTTGATTTCTTCATCATCTTCAGTAAATCTGTTGAACGTTTGCACCACATACCATTGATGACAAGATTTTAAATTTGGTAAATAACCTCTCAAGTCCGTTTCTTATCATGCTCTCTTCTCCAGGTCTCAACATACCGTTGAAATGCCAGAAAACTGTTCTGGTTTGCCTAGCAGTGGTTCCTACAACTTCTCATCTTGTTTTAAGGGTGTTGTTGTAGTCAGTGTCACCAAAGCGGCCCTTCTTCTCTCTCTCTGCACCGTCGTCCTCTACCTCGGACTCCGACAGTGGAGGCGGCAGCGTTCCTTCGCGGCGGCAAGCCACTCAGACATCTTCACCTACCATGTGGCTGTGTTTGAGATCATCTGGTTCTTGGCTATAAGCTTTAATGTGTTTTACGTGCCAGTTCCCACTCCTTTCTCCCAGACAGTGCTGTTCTTTATTCTTTTCATGCCCTGGTATGGAGAGACCTTCTTCCATGTCCTCACCTGTGTGGAACGCTACCTGGCTGTGGTCCATCCCATCGTCTACATGAGGCTGAGGAATGCCCGAGGGGTCAGGATCAGGAACATCAGCATCATCTGTGTTTGGATCCTGTCCCCTGTTTGTTCTGGTTTAAATGTTCTTTACTTAGACTCTCTGCTCCTTCTTTCCTCTCTTATTCCTTTTGGGCTCTGTCTGGTCATTGTGTCTTTCTGCAGTCTCTCTGTTCTCTATGTTCTGATCCATCCTGGACCTGGTGATGGAGTCCAGGAGGACCAAACTAAGAGGAGGGTGTTCTTCACCATCACAGTCATAACAGTGGTGCTTTGGATGTGGTTTGGAGGGACTTTTACCTCCTTAATTCTGGGTATGACTTCTCTTGTGAGTTATGATAACAGATGTGCTGTTACGTTGGTTACATACATTTTTAATCTGCCCAGCTCTGTGGTGTTACCTCTGCTGTATCTCCACAGGGCAGGAAAACTGGCGTTTAGTTTAACCCCTTGAGCTCACGTTGCACGGATCCTATTCGGCCACCCCTAACCAATGCTCACAAGCAGAAACGGGTGGCAGTGGGCCCAGAAATACATTAATTTTCAAACAATCTTGTTTACTGGTCCAGATGGAGTAGTAGTGGATGGTTGGTGGATGGCCACCATGTTTTGGGCCGGATTCATGAGGAGAGAGTTGGTAGGCCCCTTTAGGGTCCCTGAAGGTGTGAAAATGACCTCGGCAAAGTATATAGAGTTTCTGACTGACCACTTTCTTTCATGGTACAAAAAGAAGAACAGTGCCTTCCGTAGCAAAATGATCTTCATGCACCATCTCATGCTGCAAAGAATCCCTCTGTGTCATTGGCTGCTATGGGCATAAAAGGAGAGAAACTCATGGTGTGGCCCCCATCCTCCCCTGACCTCAACCCTGTTGAGAACCTTTGGAGCATCCTCAAGCTAAAGATCTATGAGGGTGGGAGGCAGTTCACATCAGAACAGCAGCTCTGGGAGGATATTCTCACATCCTGCAAAGAAATTCAAGCAATCTAGAGTTACGCTCTAACAGTTGATGACTTGAAAATTATTCTGTCATTTGCATTGAGCATTTAGGAAGATCTGAGAAAATATCATTTGCATAATAATTTGGAAGGCGTTGTAGTCATGTTTTCCATGCATTCGTAGCTCTTACAGAACATCTTCTAGTGAGCCTGGAACTTGGCTGACTTTCTGGGGTCTCTGAGGACGGCGTTGTCGTAAACAACAATAAATGACAAGTTTATAACAACGTTAAAGAGTTTCCACAATAATCATAGACTCCCTTTCCCCTGAAAGTTGAACTTTTTGTCGTTCGTTGGATGCCATTCTAGTGAGCTCAGAACTTCGGGGACTTTTCGGGGTCTTTAAAGATTAAATCCATGTCTTCAGATCTGATAGAAAGCGTCTTTTTTGATCAATTTTAAATCTATTTTTGATCATTTCTTTCAGCTTCCTGCCATGGGCACTGCCGTATTGTTTACCTGCAATGCATTGTGGGAGGGGCTGTTGACCAATAGCAAGCTGTTGCATTTGTACTGCTTTGAGGAATGGCACAAAGGAATCTAAATGTATGAGTATGTATGTAGATATTTTGAAAACTGTTAGTCACAGAATGTTTATTTTTTCACAGTTTTGTCCCAAAGAGATGGAGAACAAGTCTGTGCAAAGAAAAGGCTTAGTCCCTATTGTTTACTGTGTGTTATCAATAAAATCTTTGAGTTTCACATTCTGATGTTTTTTTTTTTGTCTTTCAAGTCTTGTAACTTTTTAAAAATTCAAATGACATGACTGTAGTAGATATATTCTTAATGTCCAGGTTGTCCTGAAAAAAAAACCAAACAAAATATTATAAAAACTAACTTTATTAGCTTCGTATCAGTATAGTAATAGACAATCATGTTTTGTTTATCTGAGTTTGGACACCACCTTCAGATAACATTTCTAGTTTGTGGGGTTGCTGAAATCCTTTTTCCACCACTGTTGACAGTAAATCACTTTAGTAAACCCTTGGAAGAATCGCGTTTTGCTATTATTGTTAGTGTACGAGAAGTTCCACCCACATTCGCTACAGTAGACCCCCCAGAAATAATGTAGTATCCACCTTATTTACTTAAAGCTTACAAAACAAACAATGTGAACATGTGATTACAAAGATATTTTAATATTTACGAATTTGCAGTGAATTCTTATCAATTTCTGTCATAGTTAGCATCTAGCATTATCTGCTGTTGTAGTGTTCTTGTCCCCTGTGTAATGACTCTAGACGTAACACCGAGCTAAACCATGTAAATGAGGACAGAGTCGAAGTAAGGTTGCTGTCATTTACTCAACGTATCCACATTAACAAGAGGTGAAAACTGCAAAAAAAAAAAATAAGATACAAAAACACTCACTTTCTATTATAATACAAAGAACTGCATTTCACATGCAGATGAATAAAGCCACAAACTATACAAACATACGTTAAAAATATTCTATGAAATCTAACGTCTAACATCTCATTGCCCGTCCAAAGCTTGAAGTGGTTAGCAGTGGATTGTCTGCGGCTATCTGGCTGAACTGCCCTGTCCTAACTCCCCATCAAAAACCCCTCCCACGAAAGTTTTCAAAAGCCAACCCACGAAAACCAAGACGTCTACCCCCGAAATGGCGAACGCCACTAGGCAACACAGCTGTATTAAAATACATGTATTTATGTACTTCTGCCTGGGACCTGAAGTTTCGCCCACATTCAGATTTACAGTAGCAGCTCCAGGAATAAGGTGGATAGAGCTTGACTGTGCACCACAGGGTTGGTGTTTTACAAGCGTTTAAAGACAAGAAGTCCAGGAGAGACCGAATGGTTAAGATGAGGGCTCAGAGGGTACAGACAGTAGAAAATACCAACGGAAATAAAAAAAAGTTTTGAATGGTATTGATCTTTTTCTGAATTGTAAAATCGTGTTTCTGTTTTCTCTGTATTCTTTTAAAAGTAGTCATCAGCTTTTTTTTGTTTGTTTGTTTTTTTCAATAAAATAAATAAACTGCTGTTTTTTTTCGACAGTCGTCTTTGTGAAATAATGGGACGGGTAAATTTGCCTGCTGTGATTTACTGACCCCTCATAAACATGCAAAACATCTCCTGCTTCACTTCATCTCCGACTCCTGGACAGCATTAAATCCAACACACATAGTCAAACAGGGATCACTGTTTATTTAGACATCAGGAACCAGAGGAGGGTAGTCAGTGAGTCTGGAGACGTCTGAGAAGAACGACCATCAGGAAGTGCTGGGAAGGTGAGTCCTCATCAATGCTGTTGGTTCCTCAAAGATCCTGATCTCCACTGTTACTCACCAACATTTCAGGTTTGAACATTTTGATGACAACTTCTCTGGTTCTTGTTCCCAGATGTCCATCTCCAAACCACTGAAATGTTAGACAACTCCTCTGTAGATTCAGTACCCCATGTTTGCTCCAACTCGTCAACAGCTCTTTATGTTGGCATTGCAATCAACTTCACAAAAGTGGCCCTCCTCCTCCCCCTTTACGTCTACGTCCTCTCTCTGGGATTCCAACAATGGAGGCAGCAGCGCTCCTTCAAAACAACGAGCCACTCCAACATCTTCACCTACCACCTGGCTGCTTTCGAGCTCCTCTGGGTTATTGCTCTGGGCTTCTTTGTACTTGGTCTGTTCACTCCTGTCTCCGAGGTCGTGGCGAACCATTTCATTTGCATCTCCTGGTATGGAGAGAGCCTCTTCCATGTCCTCACCTGTGTGGAGCGATACCTGGCTGTTGTCCACCCCATCGTCTACATGAGGCTGAGGAATTCTCGAGGGGTCAGGATCAGGAACATCAGCATCGTCTGCATATGGATTCTGTCCTGTGCTGGCGCTGGCTTCTTTCATCTATCCCTCAACCCTCTCATGCCTTTCCCATTTCTTGTCCCTTTTTCTGTCTTTTTGGTTGCCGTGTCTTTTTGCAGTCTCTCCGTCCTCTATGTCCTGATGCGCCCGGGGCCTGGAGATCGAGGGCAGGGCAGAGAAGTGGTCGACAAGGCAAAGCAACGGGCGTTCTTCACCATGATGGCCATAATAGCGGTGCTGTGGTTGTGGTTTGGAGGGCTTCTCACTTCATATGTTCTTTACATGACCGCACAAGTGGGTTATAGAGTCAAATGTATGGTGGTGTCATGTGCGTACATGTTTAATCTGCCCAGTGCTTCAGTGTTACCTCTGCTGTATCTTCACAGAGCAGGGAAACTGTCATTTTGCTTCCATAAAACCATATAGATTCTACAAGATCAGGAATGATGGCACTGTGCCAGAAAACAATTGCATACCGCCTTTTTCTGCAATTTGCATGTTTAGATGTGTATGCAAACATGCACAAGTTACAGCAACACTTCAAAAGAGAGAGACAAAGTATGTCCTCATGTGACATTGCAAAAAATTAAATAGAATAAATGAAAATACTGAAACTCTTGTTGGTTTGAAATCTCCGTCATTATTTGAGTCTTTTACTTTTGAACTGTAGAAATATCCTCAATTTTTTGAAGCCTTTTTTATGTAAATGTTTTCAACTCAAACTGATGCAGTATGGTTTAACTGTAACCAACAGAGATTTTTAACCCTCCTCTGGCATTTTTGGCCACTTTTCTCTCTCTCTCTCTCTTTTTTTTTTTTTTTTTTAAATTTGTTATGATTTTGTCAGTTTTACAGCGTGTGACATGAATTTTTACTGGAACTTTTCTTTCTAGTTAAATTTTTGAAATCCAACATGTTTTACTCTTAAATGTCATTCATACTCTCTCAATGAATTTCGTACCCTCTGGACACCTTCAAGGCCAAAAATGCACATGTACAGAACACTGCTATTCAATCAGCATATATCAGTATTTTTTATACTTATTTTTACCAAGAATCTCTTTAACAACTTCAGACTTGCTCAAAACTATCAAGCATCTAATAATTTTCAAGATTTTAACCCTTGAAATACCAGTTTGATTATTTGAAATGTTTGATTTTTTACTAGAAAAACACAAAACATGAATTATTTTCTGTAAAATTAACAGTGGAAAGAAGGGGCTTTGGTGCTGATGAGAGTCTTGGATGGGTCAAAGATTAGCAACAAAATTGATTTCATTGCCCTTGTAGTTTTATAATTTTTATAACATAATGGGCAAAAATACCAGAATGTGGTGCATGGTCCTGCAATGAGTAAATGGTTGAATCTGGTGGAATACGGTAAAAATGTCAAATTTCACTAGACTTCTTCACATTGAAATGCTGACATTAAAGAATGCATGATTTTATACTGCAATGACAGTGAGATTAAAAAACCTGGTTTTAATGGAAGTCAATGGAGGCATTTTTGCCTCGAAGATCTCAAGAGGGTATTTCTGACATTACGTAAAAAATATTAACGCAATCAGATAAATTTTGTTGCTAATCTTTGACCCATCCAAGACTCTCATCACCCCAAAGCCCCATATTTCTACTATTATATGGAAAATAATTCACTTTTTGTGTTTTTTTTTTCAGAAAAAAATGAAATATTTCAAAAAATCAAACTGGCATTTAAAGGGTTAAAATCTTGAAAATTATTGAATGCTTGGTAGTTTTGAGCAAGACTTAAATTAAAGAGATTCATGAAAAAAAAAATATTGCTGTATGGTGATTTAATAGAAGTTTTTTTGTACAAGTACATTTTTGCCTCGATGGTGTAAAGAGGGTGCCCTAATGTTAAAGCTGGCACTACATAAAAAGTACAAGTGCAATGAAATCAATTTTGTTGCTAATCTTTGACCCATCCAAGACTCTCATCAGCACCAAAGCCCCTTCTTTCCACTATTAATTTTATGGAAAATAATTCACTTTCTCTGTTTTTTAGTGAAAAATAAAATATTTCAAATAATCAAACTGGCATTTAAAGGGTTAAAATCTTAAAAATTATTGAATGCTTGGTAGTTTTGAGCAGGTCTAAAGTTGTTAAAGGGATTTATGAAAAAAGTAGGAAAAATATTGACGTATGGTGATTAAATGGCAGCTTTTCTGTACATGTACATGTTTGCCTCAAAGGTGTCCAGAGGGTAGTAAATTTGAGGAGGGCACAAGGGTTAATGGAAAGAAACTAGAGCTCCAAGCAGCACTGAAGGGCCCCAGCACCCTGGTGGATGTAGGGGTGTGTTGCAACCATGGGAGGTGGGAATAATTGGGTGTAAGCAACCTGTGCAAAACGCATGTTGAACTTACTTGGAGTGCTATGTAAAATTAGAAAACACAGGGCATTGTGCTTCCTTGCAGTAGGTGGCACATATGTAGATATGGAGAGGGACAGACCCTGATCATACATGTGAGGTCTGAGGCAAATCCAAAGTTTTATTTAAGAGTTACAGTGGCTTCCTGTGAAATGTGGCTTCCTGTGAAATGGCGTGACAACAAATTTGTTGCCAGTACAGAAATGGCCCAGTTGTGTCACTTCCTGTTGCCAGTAGGGGGTGCTGATCTAAACGAAGACATTAACATTTGTGTGGCAGACCTCAATCCTACATGTGAAATTTGAAGGATATCAGATGTTTGGTACAAGAGTTGCATATACTTCCTGTCAAATTGGCGAGATATTGAAAAGCTCGCCATCACCAGTGAGATATCCCTCAATGAAACGTGTCTGTGTTGTGGTGAATTATTGAGACCTTTCTTTCAAAATCAGAGCTCGCTAGGTTATGCACAATAAGAGGAATGGGCGCTATAAAGACAAATTTGCATGGGAGCTTGTTCAGAGTGATACGGTTGTCTTATAACAGAGAGTAGAAGATCACAGACAATTGTTTACTAAAGTAAAGTAAGTAAAGTAAGTTGAAGTCATTTTACACCATTAAAATGCCTTATTTTGAAATTGAGTTGAAGCTGGTGGATTTCCTGTTGGGATTAGGGCATGGCTCCAAGAGGCTTTTTTGTAGGTCTTATGATGACCCAAATGCGGACCAAAAATCAGAAGCCCAGGTTTAATGGTGTGCGGGGACTGAATAATTAAAGGAGAATTTTTAAAAATCTGAGGCAAAAATGTTCAATTGCGAGAAGGGGGCACTGTGACAGAGTAATGACGTATGCATGTATTCAGGAAAAATGTGTGATCATCCCTGTGAAGTTTGGTGATCATTGGTTTAAACACTAAAAGGTTACAAGGCATTATTTGTGTATTTTCCTTGCAAAAAATGTATAAAGACATATTTTAAGTTTGAGCTGTGTTCACAGCCCTGCGCTTTAGTGAAAACTTATGGTATGCACAACTTTAGATCTCCAGGGTGTCTAGTTTGGACAAAATATTTCTGGAGTCAATCAGATGAAACCCCTTGGACTAGTTCGTTAAAATGTAAAACTTGTGAATCACGCAAAAACGCCAAAATTTGACCTTCATTTGTTTATACTGCTGTCTATTCATGCATGTGTGCCCATGTTTATGCACATATATCTTACCCAGTCCCATAGCTCACGTTTGGGGTCAGGGTTGAAATTTGGTTAAACCCCCCATCAAAAACAGGTTTTATGTGCCAAAAAGTGACATACAAGGGCTCAAAGCTGCAACAGTTGGTTAAATTGGCTAAAAGAAGTGGCAAAGATGGGTAAAAGAATAGCACAGATAAATTGTTTCAACATCAGTGCACAACTTAAGCTTCACAATCGTTTCAGCTCCAAAATGAAGTACCTGTTAGCCATGATGCTAGCGCCAGTGCTACCGATCCAACACTAATGTATTGATATCATCAATAAATCACAGCTGGGGAGGGCTCATTCTCTGAGTTTGTCAGGGGCCAGGCCAAATCTTTGAGCGGCCCGGCCTTGTCTCTTGCCCACAGAGATTTCTCCAGATTCTCTGATCTTTTGATGATGTTTTGGACTGTAGATGGTGGGATATTCAAAGTCATCTTTACACTGAAGAACATTTTCCTGACGTTGTTCCTAAATTTTTAGGTGCAGTTTGTTGCAGATTGGTGAAACTCTGCCCATCTTTACTTCTAAGAGACTCTGCCTCTCTAAAATGCTCCTTTAAGGGTGCATTCACACCAGAGCTGTTTGGTCGGCTTTAAACGAACTCTGGTCCTTTTTCCCTGGATAGTCCGGTTCGTTTGGAGTGGTGTGAAAGCTCACATGAACTCTGGTGCAGACCAAACAAGTGGACTCTGGTCCGCCTGAAACAGGGGGTCTCGGTCCGCTTCCAAATGAACCCTGGTGCAGTTCGTTTGAGGTGAGAAAGCAAAGCAAACCAACTTGTGAACTAAAGGCAGGAAGTGGCATAAAGTGTAATGTTATACGGATTTATATGTGATTTAACACACTCAGAAACATGTGGGTACCTCGCTTAGCATCTTGGTAGCCATGGCAACACGTCTTAGTCCGTGCTAATTTATTTGTCTCATGTAAAGAACAACATGCTGCACAGCTCACCACCTCGCTGGCTGCTCATAATGCCCCAATGCAAGAGCAGAAACCACAAGACAGTATAAATTCTGTGTTTTTTCATTGTTTATGTGGAAAAAAGACCGGCGGAAGGAGTTTCATCTTCTTCTACACCTTCTGTTCTTAGTCGCCATTTGTTCGTGGTGACAGCGCCCCTGGCGGGCAGACGTTGTAGGTGTTCAGACGGTTTGGTCCGCTTGACCAAGAAAGCAGTGTGAATGCAAACCAAACCAAAGGAAAGTGCAACAATGTTGCTATTTCTGTTCCAAAACGGACCAAGTCCCCGGACTATCAGGTGTGAAAACGACCTCAGACTCCGGCATGTTACCCACCTGTTGCCACCTTACCTAATGAGTTGCAAAATGCTCCTGCGTTTACTTTTCCAAGCCTTTGACTGTCCTGTCCCTACTTTTTTGAGATGTGTTGCTGCCATCAATTCAAAATGTCTCAGTTTCAACACCTGATATGCTGTTTGTGTTCTACTGTGAATAAAATATGGATTTATGAGATCTTCTTTGTTTTATGTTTTTATTTCAAACATGTTAACAGTGAAAGTATTGTGACGTGTGGAGTGTAGTTTGAACCCAGAAGCAGACAAGGGAAATGGTTGAACAGATTTATTGTAGATAATAAAGTGCAGGAAGGGCTGGGGAATCCAGTGAGTGCGTGCTGGGTTTGGGACTGACGACAGACAGGAGTGAGGCACTGGAAAAGAGGGAGGAGAGGCACGGTTAGTAAAAATTCAAGATGTTCACAAGAAAGTACTCAGAGTTAATCACTGGAGATAACTTAGAGGAGCCGATGTACCACTGCGAGAGGTCGATAATACATTGGCGCGAGAGAGTCTGCAGCCTACTTCAGCGGTGAGCTTGATTAGATTGAGACTGAGATTAGCATCTCAGGTGTGACAGATCTAACTCCGCGCATCGGTGGGGGGGGGGGGGGGAGAGCCTCACAGCAGCATGGTAAAGTTGCCCCAGCAGCCAACACACCGGAACCACCAAAATAAAACCAGAGTAGTCGAGATCGCCCACAAGTATAAAGCATAAAAAACAAAAAAAGACAAAACAGAATAAATTTTTAAAAAGAACTAGAATGGCCGTCTGAGGCAGCAGACCCACGCAAGCAGCACCACCGAGGGACTAACATGCAACTCTGCAGACCCGAGTTCTGTTGCAATTTGTTTACCCAGCATCGAGAACATGCGCTATTGTACGAAGCTCTTCACCACTATGTGGAGCTAAAATATTCAAACCGCGAAAAGCCGAACAAGTTCGCAAATTGAGTCTCTCCAGTCATTATTCAATGATATCCTGGTAATTTGATGTGGATTTACCAACATATGAGAGTTTGGTGTAGTTTGGTTCACGTTTCATGGAGATATGCGCTATATCGCAAAACGCTCCCATTGATTACTATGGTGTTCAAATTTCAAAGTCCGAGAAAAGCCGAACGGGTGCGCAGATCATCACCAAAATTGAATGGGTTCTTCCCTGTCACTATCCCAATATTCCCTGAAAGTTTGGTAAAGGTCCGACTTTCCGTTCTCAAGTTATCTTGTAAACATACAAACAAACAAAGATACAGAGCCCTTTACATAACCTCCTGCTGTTTCATCAGCGTGGGTAAAACAGGACAAAGGAGGAAAAGAACAAGAGAGTAGAAAGATAATAAAAATGCATCGTCCATCATCGTTTTCATGCTCGAAAAGGAGTAGGAGGAAGTAAAACAACTGGTCCTACCCCTTATTCTCTGGTACAATTTTATCTCATACTTTCAGCTTGTCATTACATTTGTATTCATGGAAGAAAGTTACATAATTTAAGAATTATATACACTAATATACAGATATACTAATTGACTTCTGTTTTGTTTACATTTTACATATTGTCCCAACTTTTTTGGAATTGTGCCTGAATGTTGTTTGGATTAAAACTGTTAATTTGTCAGTAGATCTGATCATTTACTTTCATGTCTAAAAAACTCCTGACATGTGAAAAATGAACATTAGAAGATTTGAAGACGTTCCTGCGTGATGAGCCGGCCAGCCCACATACGTGTGTTACACAACATGCAAAACATGCCAGACTTCACTGTGTCACTCTGACACAGGAGCATCAGGATTTTTCACACACCCATGCACACAGTGAGAAGACAGACTCCTGATGAGGTGAGTCCTCCTCCTCACTGTCGTCTGTTTTACAGTCTTAATGACTCTCCAGGTTATTTTGCACTCCTCTCTGCAGATCTCCTTTAAAACGCTGAGATGTCAAACCACTCCTCTGCTGGTTCTCTGAATCAGTCCTCAGAGCTCACAGCTTGTGCGGTAGCTGGGATTGGCATCACTGCCTGCAGAGCAGCCCTCGTCACCCCACTTCACATCTTCGTCCTCTACCTCGGACTCCAACAATGGAGGCAGCATCGCTCCTTCAACACAGCCAGCCACTCGGACATCTTCGCCTACCACGTGGCTGCCTATGAGCTGATCTGGATCTTGGATGCAGTCTTTTCAGTGTTTAGAGTGCGTGTTTCCACTGCTGTCTCTGAGACTGTGGTGTCCTATTTCATTTACATGTTTTGGCACGGAGAGAACTTCATCTTTGTCCTGACGTGTGTGGAGCGCTACCTGGCTGTGGTCCATCCCATCATCTACATGAGGCTGAGGAATGCTTGAGGGGTCAGGATCAGGAACATCAGCATCGTCTGTGTTTGGGTCCTGTCCTCCATCTTTAGCTGCTTTAATGTTCTGTTCCATAACCCTCTGCTCCCTCTCCTGTTCCTGATCCCTTTTGCCATCTGTCTGGTTGCTGTCACTTTCTGCAGCCTCTCTGTCCTCTATGTCCTGGTTCATCCTGGACCTGGGGTTGTAGTCCAGGACAGGAAGCAGGTTGACCCTGTAAAGCAGAGAGCGTTCTTCACTATAACAGCCATATCAGTGGTGCTGTGGTTGTGGTTTGGAGGGCTTCTCTCCACGTTTGCTCTGGCTATGACTTCCCTAGTGAGTGATATTGTGTGTGTGGTGAAGATGTTAGCTTACGTGATGAGTCTGCTCAGCTCCTCAGTCTTACCTCTGCTGTATCTTCACCTGGCAGGAAAACTCTCACTCTGCTGCCGTAAACATGGTTAAAGTGCTTGTGAATACAGTTGAATAACTTCTCAGGGTCAGACTGCAAACGTATTCTCAGATATCGACACTTCAGGTGTGGTGCTTTCTGATTGGACGCACCAGCTGCTGAGTAGAGGAGAGCTGACTGGTGATTGGCTGAGAGCTGACAGCTGACTGTATTGTAATAAATATTGTGATTTTGTAAATTACTTGTAAAACTCAATTCCTTAAGTCAATGTTTTGGTTTTTACTGATAAAAGAAAAAAAAAGTTCTTGTGGACTGTAAGCTGGTTTCCTGTCCTTTTTCTTGCTGGTCTTATTGGGAGTGAGAGCTGAGCGTAACACAAGGTAAATGTGGCTCCTGTCTATTTTGTCCAACAGACCTGCAAAGCTCTCTGATAAACATAGACGAGCCCTCTATTATCTGGATCAGGGTTGGGCAACTGGTGGCCCTGGGGCCATTTTCTTTAATTTTATTTAATTGTTTGTTAGGAATTTTTCATTTTTCTTTATCAGTTGTTATTCATTTTGATAATGATTCAAAATCAAATTCATCATGTTCTTATTTTTATGTTTTTATTTAGTTTCAATTACTTATTTTTTTAAAGCTTTGTTGTATTTAAAAGTTTAATCTCTGAATTATTTACATTTATATTATTCATAGTTTTTAGATTTTCTTGTAAACTAAAACTAAATTATTAACTTTAATATTTTTAATCAATTTTCTTGTGTATTATTTCTTATTCATTCTCATTTATGATTAGTTCTTTCATTTTTAATTATATTTTGAGTTTGTTTAATATTATTTATGTACTTTTCATTTCACTACAATAAGAAATTGATTCATAAAGATTTTTTTGTTTTGTTTTTTTATTTGAGTTTTCCATTAGTACTTGTTATTTAATGATGTGTTATGCTGTAGTTTTTTTATTGTATATTTATTTCACTTTTTTTTATTTGTATGTTTTTTATTGTTTTCAATATAACTTAAACTTAGGTTTAATACTTCTTTGGAAAATTTAAATTTATCTTTTAACCTCTGAATTTCTTTTTTTTTTTTTTTTTTTTTATTTCATTTTCTTGTTTATAATTTATAATTCATTTAAATTTGTGATTGTTTCATTCATTTTTTTATTTATTTTTGTTATTTCTTTTGTTATTTATGCACCTCTTTTTTAAGTTTTCAATTATTTTTTATTTTTTCAATCTCCTACTTAAATTTTGATATTTTAAAATATGTTTTGTTTTTTATGCTTTTTTGTTTTTATTTCATATTGATAAAAAATATTTATTTGAATTTCTTCATTTTCTTTTTATTTATTTTTTGTTTTAATTTCATTCAAATGTCTGAATTTAATAAATGTTTAATCTACTTTCATTTTAAATCTTATTAATTTTTAGTTTTTTCTATTTTTTTATTTTAGTTTTTACTTTTTTTATTTGTTATTTTTGTTTCCTTATTAAAAAAATCTTTTTTTAACTCTTATGTGTATCACTAACTGCACTTGTAAAAGATGTGCAAATGAAATACCTGTCATGATCCAGGTTTTGATTTATTATGTTTCTGGTTATCCTTTGTGAATTCTGTGATTTCTAGTTTGACCTTGTATTAGGTTTTGAGTTTATTAGGAGTTTTCTTTAGCCCTCGTGTTTCTTGTGTAGTATTTTCATGTTTCTAGTATTTAGTTACTTCTTGTGTTTTATGTTTTATTACTCCTTGTATTTCATGTCTAGTTAATTCTCTGTGCTTCATGTTTAGGTTATTCCCTGTGTCTCATGTTTAGTTTTATTCCGTGTTTCTTTTGTAGTTTATTCCCTGTGCCTCTTGTTTAGTTATTCCATGTTTTAGATTTATTCCCTGTGTCTCATGTTTAGTTTTATTCCCTGTGTTTCTTGTGTAGTTTATTCCCTGTGCCTCTTGTTTAGTTATTCCATGTTTTAGATTTATTCCCTGTGTCTCATGTTTAGTTTTATTCCCTGTGTTTCTTGTGTAGTTTATTCCCTGTGCCTCTTGTTTAGTTATTCCATGTTTTAGATTTACTCCCTGTGTTTCATGTTCAGTTTTCCTCCCTGTGTTTTAGTCTCCCTCCTTGTGTTTGGTTCTTTGTATCCTCCTGTGTTTCCTTTGTTCAGCCTCTAGTGTTTAGTTTTGTCATTCAGTCCTCGTGTGCTTCTTGTGTTAGGTTCCATGTTTCCTGTTTTACTTTGTAGTTTGCCTTCCCTTGTGTGTGATTCTAGTTTTGCTTCCTGCCTGAGTTTCCCTCCACTGTGATTACCTTCACCAGTTCCACCTGTGTCTGATTGTCCACACCTGTCCTCCGTTGTTAATCACTCCCTGTGCATTTAAGCTCTGTGTCTCCCTGTGTCTGTGTCGGTTCATGGTAGATGTCTTCCTCATGTCAGTTACTCCTCCTGCTTCCCTCGTGCTCCTGTGGATTTTGTTTCGTTTCATGGACTTTGAGTTTCCAGTGATTTAGTTTCTAGTAAGTTCTTTTGTTTGTTTGTTTAATTAAACCAGTCTATTATTTTATCTGCATTTTGGGTCCTCCATTTTGAGTTTTTGCCTGAACCTGACAATACCAAGTGTCTTGTTCACTGCACCGTAAAATCCGCCTGAAAGTGATTTATTTCTGTGTTTATCTCATTGAATTAAACATTTCTCTTTGTATTTTGTTTTAAAACATGAATGTTGATACGATTAATTCTCAGGAAAACAACATATTCTTCCTTTCATTGAATTTTTAGAAATAACAGGTGAAATGGAGAATATCAACACTGTAAAACTTTGGCCTTTGGTTTTGACTTTAGAATTAATGCGTCCCTCTTGATAACCAAATTTTCCCTGTCTTGATTTAAATTGTAAATCAAAACAGAACATTAGTAACGCTGATATGATTGAGAACTTGGCAGGATTATGAAAACATTTAAAAAGCAATGCTGATTTTGAAACCATGACTAATTATTTGGCGTTATGTAAGAGTTGTTATTATTTGCAGCCTCACAGGTTCAGGCAGGTTGACCTGAAGAGTCGAGGCATTATGTGGAGAAAATTTGCCTTTTTGATTCATGGTTCAGATTGATCAAACATCTTTGACAACATGCAAAACACGTCCAGCTTCCATCTGTCACTCTGGGACTGCATCATAAAAAGCAGGCTTATACAAGCCCAAGGATCTGGATTAGGATCCGGTGAACAGCAGTCATCAAGGACCGCTACTATGATACTGCTGAGGTGGGTGATCCGATTCTCCTTTATTTTGCTTTTTCTACCTACAAAGAAAGTTTACTGTTGGGGGTCCATCTTTGTGGTCAACAATGGAGACTGGCATGAAATCATCACCGTGTATGAAATGTGCTCGTTGGGATGCAGTATGACTGGATTTCTGACAGGCAGCCTGTTCCATGTCAGACCCAGCTAAAGTCCCTGCTGTTCCTCTCTCCTCCAGGTCTCCATCTGCAGAAATGTCTGACAACTCCTCCGTGTCCGACTCCTCTCCTGGTTCAGTCAGCTTTGATTGCTTCCACTCTGTACTCAGTGGTTCAATCCTCATTGCTAATGGCATCACCAGGGTCATCCTCGTCCTTCCTCTCTACTTCGTCATCTTCTCTCTGGGCCTACAACGATGGAAGAAGGCGGGCTCCTGTGCGGCAGAGAGTCACTCCGACATCATCACCTACAACGTCAGCTTGGTGGAAGTCATCAGAGTCTTAGGGACGATCTTTCACTTCTGTGGAGCGTCTGCTGAGCTTTCAAGGATCGGGTCATGGCTTCTCACCACTGCTTTGTTTGGAGAGAACCTGTTCCATATCCTGACTTGTGTGGAGCGGTACCTGGCTGTGGTCCACCCTCACGCCTACATGGGGCTCAGAAATGCTCGTGGGGTCAGGATCAGGAACCTCAGCATCGGTTGTTCTTGGCTGCTGTCCTTCCTGTGTGGTTTGGCATCGTTGGTGCACATGTCTTTGCTATTCGTTATGTCCGTTGGTATTTTAACCTTTGCTTCAGTTAGCGTGTCGTTCTTCAGTGCTTCTGTCCTCTGCGTTCTAGTCCGCCCCGGGCCTGGGGACGGACGGAAATACAGGGAACGCGTCGACCCAGCCAAGCATAGGGCATCCCTCACCATTCTAGCCATATGGGAAGTTCTGTGGTTGTGGTTTTCAGGTCTTCTTATTTCTTACAGTCTCCACAGTTCTCAGGTGATGGGCTATGAGGTCAGCTGTGTGGTGGTGGCCTGTACTCAGTGGCTCAGCATGCCCAGCTGTTTGTTGTTGCCTCTACTGTTTCTACAGAGGGCAGGGAAACTACCGGTTTGCCTTTCCAAGAATTAAAACCCTAACCCTTCTGAGAGGATACGATGTGATATGAAACACTCTTTTGGAAAGTTGTCTTACAGTCTAATTTTGAAGTTTTGATCTGATGTTAGTGCTGATATCCTGACTGTCAACCATTAGGATGTTGATGGTCTGGTGGTATTCTAAGAGTCTTTAAGCAGAGGTGTCATCGATCAGAAATGTTTTTTGATGATACAGTTTACTAACCTTTGGAAAGTTCTGCCCCCTAACCAGGGTCTCTTCAACGGGTCGATTTTCTACCCCAGGACTAAACATAAACCCTGGATCCTGTGGCTGAAAGGCACAGAGTTCCAAACCCGGCCCCTAGTTCCTGGAGTACATTACTGTGGTCAGAGCATCCCTGGGGGGGCGCAAAAGATCTCAGAGGGGGCACAGGACCCTGTATGCTCTGATGCTGTCAAATAGATAAATATGTATTTTTAAATCAGAATTGGAAACATGTAAAATGAGGTGTCAGGGCCAACATAAAAAACAAAAATAGGAAGATAAAGTATCATTTTTTGAGCAAAAAAAGTAGAAACTTTGATCAAAATGTGTGAATAGAGTCGTACATTTACAGGAAAAGAAATTCAGAATTTCAGCTTTAAAAGAATTGGAAATTTAAAAGAAAAACCTTGAAACATCTGAATGTAAAAAGACTTCAATTTTGACATTAGAAACTAAAAAAGCACTTTTCTATCATTTTTTTGCCATTTTTTTCCACTCTTAACCCATTTGTACTAGTTTGCCTCATTATATGTTTTCTTGCCATCTTTAATGCACTTTTGCTACTGTTTTTAAACTTTTTCACAGTGCCACACAAATGTAACTACATTTGCCATTTTTAACCACTTTTCACTATTTTCCAACCAATTTTTGACACATTTAAACAATATTTGCCATTTTTAAACCTATTTTCACTATTTTTCCAAAAATGTTTGACACTCTTAACCTATTTTTGCCAGTTTAACCATTTTCATACCCTTTTTTGGTCCTTTTATTCTCTATCCCTTGTTTGCTACTTTTTCCCTTTAAATACAGTTTTCCACCTCTTTTTTTTTTATCCCATTCCTTCTATTTTTCTTCATTTGATGCTTTTTACCATCTTTAATGCACTTTTGCTACTTTTTTACACATTTTCACAACTTTAGCCACACAGATGTAACTACATTTGCCATTTTGAACCACTTTTTACCATTTCCCACCTATTTTGACCCTTTTTCTTTAACCCATTTTTCCCACTTTTTGCCACTGTGTACCCACTTTTTCATCTCCCTTTTCTGCAATTTTTCCTTTTTATCCCAGTCTTACCAATTTTCACAAGTTTTTGCCTCTTTTTGCCATTCTTAAGCACTTTCCCCTTAAAGTTCTTGAAGTTCCTTCTGCTGTATCTTCTGGCAGCCTGACATTTGTGAGCATCACAGCTTAAGTATAAACTCTGACATTACTTTTCAAGAGGTTTAGTCAGTTTTCCCATACACAGTGTGAAGATTACTAAAATAAAGGTCATTCTGTCTTAAGTGGGATAACTTTGTGAAAAGTTCTATATTTTACTAAAGCATAAATAACTACTTTTTTGTTTCTTTAGTAAGAGTTATTATTTTTTGGTTAAATATTAAAAATGGCAATCAAAAAATAACTTTACAAAAGACCATGATTTTCCTGACCTCCATGGGCCCCAGTAAGCTCTCCCCTTTGCCCCCCTTATGGGCAGCCCTGCTGTTAAGTACACATATTTGGTGAATTATAGTTGTTGATAGTAGCTAAAAGAAACAGATAATTATTAAATCATTCCTGATGAAACAGTTGCAGTTTTGTCTTTTTCAGATTGATTTGATTTCTGAAGAACAAAAGATGCCCCAGAAACCACGTCTTTTTTTCCTCATGTTTTCTGAGTTGAATCGTCTCTTGGGGACCAAACATGGAGCTTTGGAGAGCCCGATGATGTTGATGATCGATATATTAGTCTTGGAAAAACGTACGGGTACATCCAGGTGGCTCTGCTGACCTACAGCACAATGTGAGGTTGAATTTGCCTGAATGATTGGTTGACAAAAGCCGCTGAGAGTTTGTTATCCAACATGCAAAACAGTTCCTGCTTCAGTCATTCTGACACTTGAACATGAGTTTAAGAAAAAATGTTTATCTGGAACAGGAGCCAGTGAGGAGTAGTCAGTTAGTCTGGAGACAGCGGAGAGGGATGATCACTAACAGCACCTGCTGATGAGGTGAGAGTTTACTGATGACTAGATGATTCTCAGCTCATGTAAAGTTTAATCCTGCCTGTAGAGAGGGGAGGTGGTGTCCGCCTTGGGTCAGGGCTGGATGCTGTACATGATCTCTAGTGTGGCCAACATAAAAGTCTCATTTATCTTACAATGACACTTTTTGGTGTCATGTTTTCTTGCAGGTTAATTTCTGATCTTGTTCTCTTCCTCAGGTCTTAGCCTTCAAACAGTTAAAATGTCAGACCACTCCCTTCTCGATTCGATACTCCATGATTGCTCCAACACTACAGCAAATATTGTAGTTGGCAGTGCCGTCAATGTGGCCAAAGTGGTCCTCCTCATCCCTCTCTACAGCTTCATCCTCTCTCTGGGTCTCCAACAATGGAGGCAGCAGCGCTCCTTGAAAACAGTGAACCACTCTGACATCTTCACCTACCACCTGGCTGTCGTTGAGTTGGTCTGGCTCATCGCTTTTTGCTTCTATCTACTCGGTATGTTCACCCCTGTCTCTGAGGTCGTGGCGTATCATTTCATTTGCATGTCCTGGTATGGAGAGAACTACTTCCACGTCCTGACATGTGTGGAGCGCTACCTGGCTGTTGTCCATCCCATCGTCTACATGAGGCTGAGGAATGCAAAGGGGGTCAGGATCAGGAACATCAGCATTGGCTGTGTTTGGGTTCTGTCCGCTGTAGGCAGTGGATTTATGGCTGTATACTTCAACCCCCTGTTGCCTATCCCATTCATTGTCCCTTTTGCCATCTGTATGGTTGCTGTGTCTTTCTGCAGTCTCTCTGTCCTCTATGTTCTGATTCGTCCCGGGCCTGGAGATGAAGGGCAGGGCAGAGAAGTTGTTAACCAGGCAAAGCGAAGGGCGTTCTGCACCATTATGTCCATACTGGTGGTGCTGTGGTTGTGGTTTGGAAGTATTCTTATGTCGTTTGTCCTGTACATAACAATACCTGGGAGCTTTCATACCAAATGTGTGTTGGTGTCATATGCATACATGTTTAATCTGCCCAGTGCTTCAGTGTTACCTCTGCTGTATCTGCACAGGGCAGGGAAACTGTCCCACTGCTCTAATAAAAAAGGTTAGGCTGAGATTTCCATTGAACTTTTATTCACCAAATGAAGGCTTGAGTACACTGGCAGTCTGAAGGTTTTGATGCAACTTCATTTAGCTTTTTTCTTTACGTGTCTCTATAACAGGGGCCATCAAGTACGTTTGCGTAAAGGCCAGATTTAGTCTCTGGGGGCCGGACTTCCAAATAAAGAAAAATCAAATCAACATTTTGTCCTGATTAACATATTATTTTATGAGTATTTCTATTTTCTTTCAAAATGCAGGACATTTTTAGGCATTTCCAGTGAGATCTATATGCTGTTATATAACACCGTAGACCACAAGGAGACAGACGTGCCCACTGAATTGGCTCGGCTCCTGAAAAATCACAGAGAAAAGGCTCTCATATTTATGATTTAACACCAATATAAACTCATGTTTCACACTTTTCACCACTTCACTGCTTCATTCTGCCCTTTCTGCAACATTTTGTGCCTTTTTTAACCCATTTTTGCCACTTTTTTCTTTTTTATCACTCTTTAACCCACTTTCCCACCTTTCCACTGCTGTGCCATTGGCTTTTTTCTGCACCGTTTTGCCACTTTTAACCCATTTTTGATATTTTTTGCACTTTAACTCTTTTTTTTTTTTTGCCATTCTTTAACTCCTTTCAACCACTGTTCTCACCTGTCTTATCCCTCCTTTATCCATTTTTGCCTCTTTTTGTCTATTTTTGCCACTTTTGCAACCTTTAACCACTTTTGATATACTTTTTGCCCCTTTTTTTCCCTTTTATACCAATGTTTTGCCATATGTTAACCTCTTTTTGTCACTTTTCCTGCAAGTTTGTGTCCCTTTGTGCCACTCCAAAACCTCTTTGGATGCTTATCACAAGTGAATTTCTGTAAAAACAGTTTAAATGTGAAGTCATTCTGAAAAAGTTTGAATATTAATTGCTTTTGGGGTGGATTTAACAGCTGCAAACATTTAAAGCCAAAAGATACTCTTATGACCACAACATTTTCTTTTCCTGTTTTTCTGAAGGTCTTCTGGGGGCCAGACAGGAAGCATTGGGGGGCCAGATTTGGCCCCTGGGCCGCCAGTTGATGATCAGTGCTCTATAAGTTACATTAATGCTTAAATGGAGGGGCAACTGCATCCACATTTTATACTGAAGCAAAGTGTGCAATGTGCTGGAACAAATAAAATGTCTAAAAATCCTGTTGGTTTAAAATCGCCTTTTGTATTAGATTAATAATTTACCTCCTCTATATCTTAACCGTTTGCCAATGACAAAAATATCAGTAGAGCTAGAGCATCAACCCTATAGTATCTGTGTGTGTCACTTTTTTCAGTGAAAATTAAAATTTTAGGGCTTTAACACACTCAAAAACTCACCAAACTTTACAGAAAGTCTTCCGTTTGTGGAAATTTTTGTGTTTTGGTGGAATGATGAAGGCCATCAAGCAAAGGCCCCACAAGAACCCTGGACATGAGATAGGGCAGGGATCGGCAACTAAGTTTGGCCTCGGGCCACATTTTTTTCTGACCAACTCAACGGCGGGCCGAAATTACAAATTCATCAGGCATAACCTGGCTTTCCTAATAAAAAATACTTTCTTCTCATCTGTACTCTTATATCCTGTACAACAACATAATTTAATAAAGTTATTTATTCAAAATCAATGAATTTGCTACAGGCTGTTATTATTTATTTATTTGATCTTTGAGCCAAGCTTGTTATTTCAGTGAAACAGAGAGTGATTTTTCCTTTTTTCTCCTTTTTCTCAGAGCGCACGTGCCAATTAAGTTCCTACCTCAAGCCAGTGTGCGTCTGAAGGCCAAATTGGCCCGCGGGCCGCCAGTTGCCTACCACTGAGATAGGGGACCAGGTAAAAGCTACGTTAATGACAATCTGTACATATAAGTATCATGATTAGATGAAACAAAGTCTCTTGGGGCCATACTATAAAATTACAAACACCTATAAGTCAAATTTTGCTGTTTTTGAATGATTCAGAAGTGTCATATTTTAATGAACTACTCTGAGGGATTTCAGCAGATTGACTCCAGATTTTTCCTGCTCATACGAGACAACCCGGAGATCTAAAGTGGTAAATTTCATGAGTTTTCATCATAGGGTGGGGCCGTGACCACAGCCCGAACTTCAGCTATTTTTATTGTACATTTTTTGCATTGAATATGCACAAAAAAAGCCCATAACTTTTTAAAAACTTTTGTCAATCATCACCAAACTTCACAGTGATGATTACACATTGATCCTGAATACATTCATACATCAGTATCGTTAATGTGTCACAGCACCCCCTACTGGAAACAGGAAGTGACACAAATGGGTCATATCTTCTTTTCTCTTATTGTGCTTAACTATTGAGGTCTTAATCATTTTCCACACCACAGACATGTTTCATTGAAGGATGTCTCACTGGCGATATGAACATTTCAATATCTCGCCAATTTGACAGGGAGTGTATGCAACTTTCATAACAAACATCTGATTGCCTGTAAATTTCATGTGTAGAATCAAGGTCTGCCCCTCTACATATTCAAAGGTTAATTTCATCATTTTGATATCGCACCCCTACACGCAACAGGAAGTGAAAAATTTGGGTTATTTCTTTATGGGCGTGTGATTTTTCATCACATCATTTTACAGGAAGTCACTGTAATTCTTGTATGAAACTTCAGATTTGCATCAAATCTCACATATTTAGGGTCTTCCTCTCTACATATTTAAATGTGTATCACAAAAGCACCTGTTGAGGTCAAGTGTCTAAGCAGGCAAGTCACTCATGGAGGTTCTCCGTACCCTACATCTTAGGGGGACGGAGAAGAAAGTCTATGACCAAGATCCCAGATGCAGCTGAAGGGCATCTATAGCTCAGGCTAAATAGTGCTGATATATGGGTGGATGCTACAGCACAGGCTGGGGTCTTATGAACTCTATTTGGCTCACCTGTATGATGCTTAAACAACCTGAAACACCTGAGGGATGAAGGTTACACCTCAGATATCACGCCCTAGCATTCTGCTTCCTTAACCCTTGTGCCCTCCTTAAATTTACTACCCTCTTTACACCTTCGAGGCAAAAATGTACACGATAAAAAAACTGCCATTAAATCAGCATACATCAATATTTTTTCTACCTTTTTTTCATGAATCTTTTTATCAACTTCAGACCTGCTAAAAAACTACAAAAAATCAATTTTTATTACTAATCTTTGACCCCATCCAAGACTCTCATCAGCACCAAAGCCCGTTCTTTTCACTATTAATTTTATGGAAAATCATTCATGTTTTGTGTTTTGTTGTAGTAAAAAATAAAATATTTCAAATAATCAAACTGGCATTTAAAGGTTTAAAATCTTAAAAATTATTGCATGTTTGGTCGTTTTGAGCAGGTCTGAAGTTGCTAAAGAAAGAGAGAAAAAAGTAGAAAAAATATTGATGTATGCTGATTTAATAGCAGTTTTTTGTACGCGTACATTTTTGGCCTCAAAGGTGTCCTGAGGGTACAAAATTCATTGAGAGAGTATGAATGACATTTAAGAGTAAAACATGTTGGATTTCAAAAATTTAACTTTAAAGAAAAGTTCCTGTAAAAATTCATGAAACGAGCTGTAACATTGACAAAATGATCACAAATTTAAAAAAAAAAAAAAAAACAAAAAAAAACTGAGAAGACTGACCCAAAATGCCCGAGGAGGGCACAGGGGTTAAGTCAAAGTGTTAAAGTTTAACACAGGCTGCCATGTGCAATGGAGATTAAATGGGCAGGATTTGCCTTCTGTGATTTGTTGTATAGACAAAACATTTGTTTAAAATCATGCAAAACACCTCCTGCTTCCATCTGTCACTCAGAGCAATTCACATTATATAAAAATACACACCCATAAATGATCAGGAAACCATGCAGCAGTCATTGAACACAGACAGGCTGAGGACCAAGACTACAACACTGCTGACAAGGTGGGTGATCATTCCTGAATGCATACTCATGTTTGGCTGATTTTGGCCCTTAAAAAAGTCTGCTGTTAGTCTGTTCTTTTCTGTGATCCACAGTCAAATGACTAGAGCAGGGGTGCCAAACTCAATCACATTAGGGTCAGATTCTGAACTTGGGTCTAACCTGAGGGACTAACTGGGATATTTAACCATAAACCATATTTAACCAACCTTATTTTCCCAGAAATGAATTATGGGGTAAAGAACTTGGCACTGATAATAAATGATTTTGCGATAAAGGTGAACATGATAGGTTAAAAAATCAAAGTCTGAGAAACAAGTCAAATACGTTTAAAAGGTAAAAACATGAAATTTAAAGTTAATGTAATGTTTTTAAAAGGCAAAATATGAGATAGAATATTAAAACCATGAATGAAAATTAAAAATCACGAGTTTTTAAGGTAAAAAACTGAGATAAAAGTGAAAGTTAAGGTTTAAAAAGATCAAAACGTGAGATAAAAGTCAAATTCATGATTTTAAAAGGTTGAAAAACCGAGATTTAATTAAAAATCACATTTTAAAGGTAAGAATGATGAGATAAAAATCAAAATTAGGAGTTGAAAAAAAGTAGGATTTAAAATGTAAAATTATGAGTCTAAAAGGTTAAAATATGAAATAAAAAGTCAAAATCATAACTTTAAGTCATAACTTTTAGATGCAAAATTTGAAATATAGAGAAAACACAAATTTCTTTCCCACGTTCCTGACTTTTTATCAAGTTTTTCAACTGTTTACTTTTTATCATTTTTATGACGCAACAAGGATTTTATAACTCATCATGGTTAAGTTTACATTTTTATACTGGAGGAAATCTGCAGACCTCATACTGGTGGACCAGTCACAATAAAAATATCATATGATCTGGCAGGCCGGGTATAACTGCACCGCAGGCCGCATTTGGCCCCTGGGCCTTGAGTTTGACACCCCTGGACTAGAGGATAGATGATGGAAAGACTGTAATGAAATCGGTCACTTGTTCTCTGGCCAGGAATTGTTTTGCTTTTAGTTATCCAGTGGCTTTTTCCCATTGTACCTCCACTTTACCACTTCTTTTTCTACATGTAGAAAAAGGAGGTAGTAAAATTGGGCAACAGGTAGCAACTTTTTTTTTTTTTTTTGCAAAAATGGGCATAAAGCTGCATAAATGGGCAAAAAGTGTCAAACATTGGTAAATAAGCTAATAATGATAAGCACAAAGCAGCAGCAGTTGGTTAACATGGCAAAACTGGTTAAAAAGTGGTGAAATGGATTAAAAGGTAGCACAAATACATTATTAAAAATCAGTACCCAATAATAGCCTCACACACTCTTCATTTCTAATAACAAGCTAACTGATAGCCAGGATGCTAGTACCAGTGCTACTGATCAAGAGTGTCAAGGGCGGGACTGTGTATGGGTAGAAACTTTTTCCATTTCCATGCCCATATTTGGCTTTTTAAGATATTTGCTGTGTAATGGGGTTTTAGCGTCTTTGTCTCAACACCCCAACATCCCCCAATTTTCTCTTTTCTGTGGAGCTTAAACCACAGACATGGGGAAACGATAGGGCTAGGAAGGTGTCGACTTTACTGCATATGTAAATACAAAGCAACAAAGGGTGGCTGTGCCAGTTTCCTGATGAAGTGTTAAACCTGGAGCCCATGACTGAATCAAAGGGTCCTTTTGTCTTTTAAATTGTGATGTCCAGACCGCCTGGAAACAAAGCCCTGTCCGGGTGTGGATTCTTCCCAGACAGAGGGGTGTCAAGCATACCTTGGGGAGGGGGTGTTGCTCAAGCATAATTGTTCTAGTCTCCCCATGTTCGGGCTCTTCTCTCTCACTGTCTTCTGCCTCTCTCTCTCTCTTTCTGTCTTTTCTGTATACTGACCGCTCAGGTGTATATTGATTTGACCTCTTTGCAGAGAAATTAAAGCCTGTCGGCCGGCAGATGTCCAGATGTCTAATATTTCATTTCTCATCAGCAACAGAAAAATTTCCAGAACAGCTGCTGTAATGGAAATTATACCAATATTACCTTGCATCCCTGATTTGATAATATTTATTAAAGGAGATATTATGAATGATAAATTGGCACTATTGAAAGGAACATTCATCTAACGTGAAGCACATTCCTTTCCTCTATGTGTGAAATGCATAAAATAATTAATGTATCATCACTGAGCTTTTCAAAGATCTTCCTTGTCCTTTTGTTTCCCAGATCTCCACCAGATGAAATGTCTGACAACTCCTCCTCGTTCAGCGCCTCTTTTGATTGCTCCAATTCCACACAGAGTTATTTAATCCTCATTGCTTATAGCATCACCAGAGTCATCCTCATCTCTCCTCTGTGCTTCTTCGTCCTCTATCTGGGCCTCCAAAGATGGAAGAAAAAGGGCTCCTTTGCTGCAGAAAGTCACTCCGACATATTCACCTACAATGTCATTTTGTCGATATTCATCAGAGCCTTTGAGGTCGTCTCTCTATTATGTAGCCTTTTCACCAACCAGCCAAACCTTATGATAGTTGCACTCTGTCTTTATACTACTGCGTTTTTTGTAGAGAACCTGTTCCATGTCCTGACTTGTGTGGAGCGATACCTGGCTGTGGTCCACCCTCACACCTACATGGGGCTCAGAAATGTGCGTGGGGTCAGGATCAGAAACCTCAGTGTTGGAGGTTCTTGGCTGCTGTCCTTCTTGTGTGGTGCCTTGTCATATCTGGGCTTGTCATTGGTGAGCAGTCTGTCTCTTAGCATTTTAACTTTTTCTTTAGCTGGTGTCTCATACTGCAGCGTCTCTGTCCTCTGTGTTCTAGTCCGCCCCATGCCTGGGGACGAACGGAAATACAGGGAGCGCGTTGATCCGGTAAAGCATAGGGCGTTCCTCACCATCATGGCCATATGGGGAGTTCTGTCGTTGTGGTTTTCAGGTCTTCTTATTTCTTATAGTCTACACCGTTCTCAACTGATTGGCTATGAGGCCAGCTGTGCGGTGATGTCGTTTGCAGAATGGACCGGTCTGCCCAGCAATTTGTTGTTACCTCTACTGTATCTACAGAGGGCAGGAAAACTGTCCTGCTTTTGTACAAGCATCAGTAGATGAGCACTGAATAACCCAGAAATTACACATACTCGGCTGTAGCTCAGGTCCAGGTATGCAGCGGTTCTGCTCTGACCCACTGAAAATATTCCCGGAGAATGCGCAGCTGCAGACAAGTTTATCATAAAGGATGTGCTGTTTCATAGGAAATAATGATTTGTACGGAGCCTAGGAGGTGACATGAATGTGTTTTTTTTAAATATGCAAGTGCGATTTAGTATCTCACGCGTGCGTTGTATTATCTCGCGCGTGCGTTTTATTCATGTCTGGTACGTGCGATTTCTCGGTATCTCGTACCCGAGTAAAAGGAGCGCGAGAGAGATACAGAGAAACCGCACGAATGAGATAATAAAACGCACGTGCGTATTAAAACAAACAAAGTCCATGTCACCTCCCAGGCTCTGCAGCTAGGGAGTTGACAAGATGGCTGACATACATCCAATCCATACCGGAAGTCAACTGGAAGTCCTTAGGTCTAAGGTTAGGCTTAGGCAGTAAAACCCCAGTGGTTAGGTTCAGGGTGAGGCAGTGGGGATGGTGATCCAGCACCAAGGGTTAGGCTTAGGCGCAAAAGAGACTGACAAACACTGGCAGCTGAGTCCAACACAAAGAAGAAACTTCTCTTGGGATTTCTGGCATGAATTGGATGTATAGTGACACCCATGTCAGCCATCTTGACTGCAGTTGGGTCCCTCTCCACTTTTTTAGCCACTTTTTGCCTATATTTGCACATTTGATTGCCTGTTTTTTAGCAATTGTTGTTGCCTCTTCATTTTTTTTCAACTTTTTTCTGACTTCAGCAACATTTTGCCACTTTATGACTGTTATTCCATTTTTTCTCCCACATTTATCCCGCTGCTGGACTTATTCAAACATTTCTGCCACTTTTTTTTTCCATCCAGCCCAGACAAGTTGGAGTTACTTCAGAGGAGTGTTTTTTCATAAACCTAAATTGTTACCTCAGCCAAGGAGGTTATGTGATCAGGTGGGTTTGTTAGTTAGTTTGTTCGTTTGTTAGCAACATAACTCAAGAAGTTGTGGACGGATTTTCATGACATTTTCAGGAAATGTCAGAAATGGCATAAGGAAGAACTGATTAGATTTTGGGACTGATCTGGATCACAGTCTGGATCCAGGATTTTTTTTAAAGGATTCTGTACTATTGGAAGAGAGGGCTAATGGCGGAGGTCTGCGCTGTTACCACTTTACACCAGGAGATGGCAGACATGAGTAACTCCAATCCCAGCAGCATTTTTGGGTGTGTTTCTATTCAAAGTTTTGGAGTTTATAGAGTTTGAAAGATTGAAGAGATGAGTCGGAGTGTAACAGAGAGAAAGCAAATTGTAGCGAGAATACTCACAATGCTGGGAGGAATAGAGGAATATTCACCCTCTGCCATGACTTCCAGTCGTCCGGTGAGACCATGGGTGCATCTGTTGGCACCCGTAGCGAAGCCAATGCTTTGCCTCACCATGTTTTCACCCCACCGGGGAGGGAGTAATCGGCGAATGCCGTGGTGGGGGGCACATGGGGACGGATCCGGGAATTTTTTAAAGGATTCTTCACTATTGGGAGAAAGGGCTAATGGCGGGGGTCTGCGGTCTCTGAGTGCTTTTCCAGTTGTGTTTGTGTCCGTGAGTTGATGACTCTGTTCTGTTACTGTGTTTGCATTGTTAATAGTGTATTTTTTGTCAACAGCAAAAAGGTTTCATGTGGTTTCCACACTGAAAACTGAGCTTACTGCTAGCTAATTTAGATAATTCACATTAACATGGTTGCTAGAGGTGCATCACTGCACTTATTGGTGTTTAAATAATTATATCTGTTTCTTGTATGAATAACTTGTGCACTGCAAATGTTGTGTTTATTGAGTTGAACAACAGTGATGCATAGTTTATTTTTCAAGCTAACTGATGCTAAGCACAGTTTATGATCCCTGCTTTGTTTTCCTGCTATTTCTGATTTTGTAGAACCACATGTATAATACGTGCCTATACCTATACCAGCAAACTCCTGTTCATACTGACAAAGAAAAGGCTGTATATTCCTATGCACTGCTATACTTGCCAAATAAAGTCTATATAATCAGTATGAACATGAGCTTTGGACTTCCTTCTTTTCCACCCACACCATATTCATTGAAATTCATCTTCTGACCCAAACCTGAGGCTATTGCTGCCCTGTACACTTCAGATACATATCACACTCTCATACAATATTATTTTTACAAGTCCTTGATACACCAAGGATGTCAATATTTGGAAAAGTACTGATGGAATTGAGACAGAGAGTTATATTTGAAACAATACTAACAAGGCAATGGTGATTTTGAAATAATGCTTAATAATTTGGAATCATAATGACAACTATGATAACATCATTTGGCGTCTCAGTGCAGGTAGGTTAATGTGCAGAATGAAGTACAGGGGAAAAATTTGTCTTCTGTTGTTTTGCATAGCTACACAACATACAAATCATGTTATGGACATGTATGAAGACATGCAAAACAACATGGAACAAAACATCTGCTCCCATCTATCATCCTGTCACATTAGCATCAGAATATCCCACACCCATACGCTGGAAAGGATTATACCTGCACCAGGAGGAGAGCACCCATCAACTGGAGGCACATCAGAGAAGCAGCACCACAATCAAATACTACCAACAAGGTGGGTGGTCATTCAGGATTTCATTCATCTTTGCTTAGTTTGTAGTGTTGGTTGTGAATTTACTAAACCTGGGACGCCAACTTGGATGCTCAATACGTGTCTGATGCAGATTGTTGTGAGACATTTAGTTCACAGTAGTTACTGTATGATACCATGGAAGTTTGATGAAACTCACTGTGGTTCTTCATGCACTCACACTTAACCCTTACATACTGTTCGGGTCAAATTTGACCCGTTTTGACATTTAACAGCAGTAAAAATACCTTAAATGTCATTCTTTTAGCCTGCACACTGAGGCTGTTATGGGTCAAATTTGACTCTTATCTATTCAGATGGATTTTAGATCTACCAGTGTGGGTCAAATAAAGGAAAATTGTGGTTTTGTGGAATCTTGAAACTGTGAGAATGTACATGTCATGTTTGTGTGCATTTTATAAGTGGATTAGGTGACAGAGTTCAAGGGGACCTCACCACTGTCACGAGAACTGTCTGTGTTCCTAAAACATTTGCCAAGGTTCAGAGACAGACATCTGCTGGTTTTTGAAGGGACAGGGGGGATCCCAAATATTGAAATAGTAAAGAATAGTAATAGTTATAGATTAGTAACAACATAGGAGTGATCGTATATGGTGCATAAAGGGAAGAGAAGTCATCCAGAGGTCAGACGGTGCCTTCACACAGACACAAGATATACACCTGCACCTGCAATGTAATAAAATAATGTGCAAAGTAACAAATTGGAGTCTGTTTGGGTTGGGAGGGAGGTGGGGGGTCATAACATTATAAAGGTATTCATGAGCTGTCATTTCAGTGACAGACGTCATGGCAGCAAGAGTGAATGTCCAACAGGAGGCACTGGTAAGGGCAGTGCAGCGATCTGAGCCTGGCCCTGATCGAGAAGCAAACATTAAGGACAGAACAGAACCGCCTGGGGACGGACGGAAATACAGGGGGCGCGTTGATCCAGTAAAGCATAGGGCGTTCCTCACCATCATGGCCATATGGGGAGTTCTGTGGTTGTGGTTTTCAGGTCTTCTTATTTCTCATAGTCTATTCCATTCTAAAGTGATGAGCTATGATGCCAGCTGTGTGCTGGTGGCATGTTCTCACTGGTCCACTCTTCCCAGCAGTTTGTTGTTACCTCTGCTGTACCTGCAGAGGGCAGGGAAACTGTCATTTTGCTTTCATACGAATTGCTGATGGATGAGATTACTTTCAAAGAAAATACTTTTGATTCAAGGATTTTGGAATATAGTTTTTTATCGGGATCACAGATCCAGGGTCGCCCATAAAGACCCTGGAGGCCCAGACAAACTTGGGGCCCATGGAGGTCCATAAATCTTGGTCCATTGTAAAGTTAATCAGTAATAACCTTTATTTTCTCCACCTGAAAAATAACCACTCATATCAGAGCAACAAAATGACATTCATTTATTTAAGCTGTAGTAAAAAAAATACCCTTTATTCAAATGTAAACCCTTTTTGGAACACAATTACCTTTTCTATTAATATTAGCAATGTGCGTGGACACACTAAACAAAATGATTGGAGAAATAATGTTAGACTTTTAAGCCATGATGTGCACAAACAGTGCCAGAAACTAAAGTAGAAAGAAACAGAGACAGTTTGATGGAGAACAAGTAAACGAGGCAAAAAGTGGCAAAGATCTACTAAAAGAGGCAACTAAGTGGCAAAAATGGCACAAATTGGTCAAAAGTGGCAGAAAAAAAGGCAAAAATTGACAAAACAATGGGCACAAAGCATCAGAAATGTACAAAAATGTTCAAAAACAGGCATTAAAGGATAAAGAATGGGCAAAGAGTGTCAGAAGAAAATAGTCAAATATGGACAGAAAGTATCAACAATGGGCAACAAACAACAAGAATGGGCAAAATGGCACTGAAACATGAAAAAATTATCATAATCCACAAAAATGTACACACACAATAAAAAAAAAAACACTGGATAAAATATGTCAGAAAAAAAGGTGAGTATGGGCAAAAGGAGTCCAAAATTGCACAAGTGGCAAATGTGGCACTTATACATATTGAAATGGGTAAAATTTAAAAAAAAAAAAGGTGTCAAACTATCATTGGGTCCTGGTATTATCTATACACATCTTGGCTTTTTGTGTAATGTATTTTTTTAATTTTTGTGCAGTGTCTTTGAGTTTTTGAAAGCACTTTATAAATTAAATGTATTATTATTACCTCCGACAAGGAGGTTATGTGATCAGGTGGGTTTGTTCGTTTGTTAGCAAATAACTCAAAAAGTTGTGGACGGATTTTCATGACATTTTCAGGAAATGTCAGAAATGGCATAAGGAAGAACTGATTAGATTTTGGGACTGATCCAGATCACCATCTGGATCCAGGATTTTTTTTTTAAAGGATTCTTCACTATTGGGAGATGGGGCTAATGGCGGAGGTCTGTGCTGTTACCACTTTACACCAGGAGATGGCGGACATGAGTAACTTCAATCTCAGCAGCATTCTTTGGGTGTGTTTCTATTCAAAGTTTTGGAGTTTATAGAGTTTGAAAGACGCACGCCGAGTCGAGGAGACGAGTCAGAGCATAACAGAGAGAAAGAAAGTGAATTGTAGTGAGAATACTCACAAAGCTGGGAGGAATAGAGGAATATTCACCCTCTGCCATAACTTTCAGTTGTCCAGTGAGACCATGGGTGCATCTGTTGACACCCGTAGTGAAGCCAATGCTTTGCCTCACTGTGTTACCACCACACCAGGGAGGGAGTAATTGGCGAATGCCGTGGTGGGGGGCACATGGGGGCGGATCAAGGTATTTTTTAAAGGATTATTTACAATTGGGAGATAGGGCTAATAGCATTTTTTCCTTCCATTTTTGACACATCTTATTGCCAATATTTGAAATGTAGCCCCTTTTTTTTCCATTTAAAAAAAAAAATCATGTTGCAACTTCTTAGACACTTCTTGACATTTTTACCAAACTGTGTCAAAACTTGCAACTTTGTGTTGCTTTTTTCATTTTTTGCCACTCTTCTCTCATTTCTTGCCACTTTATACACATTTATTCATTGTTTTTTGCCCATTTCAGCCAACTTTTCTTATATGTACCATTTTTTGCCCCTTTATGTCCAATTTTGCCACTTTTTGGCCGTGGTTGCCACTTTTGGGGAACTGTTGTGCCACTCTTCCCTTTTTCCCTTTTCACCTAGATTTAAAAAAAAACAAAAACTTTTTTTTTTTTGTCCATGATGAGTAGTAAAATTGATTTTGATGCATTGAAATTTTTTGTAGTGCCAAATGCAATATTTTAGCTCCATCTGTCCTTGTATTTCCATATTCTAGATATACGGAAAACTGTTAATAAAACACTCTTTTTTGTATTTTTTTCTTTTTTTTTTACTTTCACTGCTTCAAATCTCTTCAACAACTTCAACCCTGACCACAAGAAAAAAAAAAAAAAAAAAGCTCAAAGTTACACCCTTTTTATGCCAGTTATTGTACACTATGCCCATGACTTGGATTCAGTGAGATAGCGTTCATGCTAAACAGATAAGTCTATCAGAGCATAAAACACGCCAGTTTTACCATCCTTTTCTCGAGCCTCCTCCTCTACCAAATCATATGTGAGTGAATGCATTTGTTCATGTTAGGTTTATTTTATGTACAGGCATAAAAAATTAGAGGAAACATGTAGGATATGAATCACAAATACGCGCATTTACACCTCTAACCAAAATGTGACCGTGATTATGCAAATTACTCACATATATAAACTTACTGCATATTTGAGATATATTCTTTCCTATTGATCGAAAGGACCCGTGCATCCTCATGCATGTAAATGCACTTGCTATGAATTGAGGGCAAAGTTGAAATTGTCTAAATGTCCCCCTTTCTTAGTCCCAGACTGCAGAACCCGGAAGTAGCATTTTCGACTGTAAACACTCCACTTATGGCATGTCCGACGCAGATTCACACCCTAGCACACACGTAGGAGCACCCCAACTTTTCCTTACACATGTAGCCCACTCTCAGACATCCATATCTAGTGGCACGAATCGTTTCATTTGATTCTGATGATGTTTAGTGGGTGAAATAGCAATTCAAACACTCTGAGTCCATGGAAGAAATCCTGCATGTGCGTTGCTGAAGGGGTTAAAATGATGCGCTGGCACTATGTGCTGGATCACTGTGGAATAGTGAAATTTAGAGCCCTGGTGATCGAGTGACTGCATAGAAAAGGTTGCTGTATGTTGTTTTGGTGCCATAGACACACAGTCAAAAAACGTGTTTTTAATGGAAATCTATTGTCCAGATTTTGGACAAACAAGGATGGATGGAGCTATTTGGTGTCAGTAGAGTATTATAGGCAACACATTTTTTTTTTTTTTTTTTTTTACATGTAGAAAAATAATAACTTTGGCCAAATGTGATGCCTCAATCTATAAAAATGTGACTATCAACTCAAAATCATGATGATAAAAATGATGAATGTCCTTAAAATGGACGTAGTAGGATCTGAGGGTTAACAGACTTACAGAGAACATTAGGCTCAGACAGGGCCTGCTCCTAGCCCAGACTTAAACTTGTAGGACTTTTTGTGACTGCACAGTTCCTCTTTCTCCTCAGGTTCCATCAGCAAACAGCAGACATGTCAGCCAACAACTCTTCCTCCTACAACTTCTCTCTTGACCTGGAAACCAGCAATTGCTTCCAGTCAGATTTTACGGCTCTAATAGAAAATGCCTTCCACATCACCAGAGCTGCACTCCTCCTTCCTCTCATCATCCTGATCCTCTATCTTGCTCTGCAAAGATGGAGGGAACAACGTTCCTTCAAGGCAGTGACCCACTCTGACGTCTTCACCTACCACCTGGCTGTCATGGAGCTGATTGGTATTTTTGGGTTAGCTGTTCTTTTCCTTGCAGCATCTCTTAAGTTAAAAGAACTGGAAAGAGCAGCATACTGTACGTATTTCATCTCTTTCAGTGGAGAAAATCTTTTTCATGTGCTGACCTGTTTGGAGCGTTACATTGCTGCCGTTCACCCCCACATCTACATGGGGTTCAGAAATGCACGTGGGATCAGGATCAGGAACATCATCATTGGGTGTGCTTGGCTGCTGAATGTTCTATGGGTCACCATGATGGGTCTCACCAGTCTTGCCGCAGTCATTATCCTTTCAGTGTGCACCGCTGCTGTCTCTTTACTTGTTTGCTCTTTCTGCTGCCTGTCTGTTCTGTGTGTTCTCATCCGTCCTGGGCCTGGAGAAGGAGGGCAGGACAAGGACAGAGTGGATCCAGCAAAGCGAAGGGCGTTTATCACCATTACAGTCATAATGGTGGCACTGCTGGTGTGGTTCATGGGGGTTCTAATTGTCCTTGTCCTACAGTTCTCTCCCCAGCTCTGCCACAATGTAAAAGGTCTGATTCTGTCATTTTCATACTGGTCAAATCTACCCAGTTCTTTGGTGTTACCTCTGCTGTTTCTGCAGAGGGCAGGAAAACTGCCCTGCTTTTGTGCAAGCAACAAAAGATGAACAACGGGATAGTCCACATACCCTGGCAGGCATGGTTCCAGGTGTGCAGCAAAAAAATTACAGGGGGGGGCAAATGTGGCAAGCCAACCCTAAACGGGTAAAAAGTGGCAAAAATTTTTCCATAGGGCATTAAAATGAAAAAAAAGTTGTCAAACTATTATGGGGTTCTGAAGTTGCTATTATTTATATCAAATTTTTGTCCCTCCATTACTGACACATCTTATTGCCAATATTCAAAATATTTTTGTCCCTTTATGTCCATTTTTGCAAAATTTTTTTGCAACTTCTTTCTTGGTTCTTTCACTTTTTGTCATTTTTACCAAGTTGTGTCAAAATTAGCAACTTCTGTTCCGTTTCCCCCACTTTTGCCATTCTCCTCCCATTTCTTGCCACTTTAAACATATCCGTTCTTTTTTTTTTTTTTTTGCCCATTTTAACCAACTTTTCTTATATGTACCTTTTTTTGCCCCTTTATGTCCATTCTTGCCACTTTTTGCTCGTGGTTACCACTTTTGGGGAACTGTTGTGCTACCTATTCTATATTCCCTTTTTAGCTACTTTTGCCATTTTTTGCCTATTTCTGCAACATTTTTGTGCAACTTTTTTGTCTTTGTTGTTGTTGTTGTTGCCTGTTGTTATATTCCCATTTTTTGACCCTTTTTGTCCAAATTGTAAACTTTTTACTGCTTTTCACCCATTGTTTTGCCACATTAAACCCAATAATACCACTTTTTGCCCTTCTTTGCCTCTTTAAACTGTTCATGCCATTTTTTTCTGACTTTTCCAACACATTTTTCCTCAGGTTTGGTCAGTCTCTTCTACTTAATGTATTCTAACATTTGTGCATGTTAGCGTCCAGCTATGAAGTCTGACATGACTTTTCTAATCATTAAAATGAATATGACAGTCAAATTGTTTCATCACTAAGAAAACACTCATTTTATTATAAGAAAATGGGTTTATATTTAAGAAAGAAAAAAGCTTTATTGTATAACAGCATAAATAAATTAAATTCCTTTTTGTTGCTTTGATTTGAGTGGTTATTATTCAGGTAAAATATGATATATTGATATCACAGCTTAACTTTACAATGGACCATGATTTTGCTGATGTCCATGGCCTCCCAGTGTGCAGGGCCCCAGAAAAATCTTCCCTTTACACCCCTTTATGGGCAGCCTTGACCGAGTCCAGTTGCCTTTCAGATAAAGTTTAGAATAATGTTTTATTTCTGTATATTTGAGGACAGCTAGTTGCAGAGGGTTGCTTTTCAAAGCACTGTTTAAGAATGACAGAATTGATCAAATATAAGAAAAGAAAATTGATTTATGTGGAACTGTCAAAAACCAGGTGCAGAAAGATGGATGTGTTTACAGAGAGAGTAAACAAATATTTGCCTTGTGTGATTATTCACTGATGATGGATGAAACATGCAAAACACCTCCTGCCTTTTCTGTCATTCAAATGTCTGAGTATCATTGATAGCCAACAGGCATTTGTGCCAGAGTATCATACCTGGACCAGGAACAGGAGACAAGCAGACCAGACATACCAGAGAAGAACCAGCATTAAACTACTGAGACGGTGGGTGTTTATTGATGTCTCTCTCATTTTAGATACAGAAACTGAGCGTACGACCAAGTGATGCTCTCAGATATGATTCAATGTCTCACCATAAAGTCATTTTCAGTGACGTGGATTTAAAGCTAATGGATTACCTGTCACTAAAGGTGGTTTAACAACAAGCCAAAGTATAGGAACTCATGCTCCAGGAGTGTTGGAGATATAGACAGTAAGACCTGCCAAAAATAATGAACCCCTATATGTCTTAACCCTTGTGTGGTGTTTGGGTCAGTGGGAACTGTTTCTATATTTTGCTTAAAAAAAACATGTGATAGATCAACCCCAGACTGGTTGGTTCTTGTCATATTTTCTGTGAAGAATATAAAAAGGACATAAGTTTGGGAATTGTGGGTGCTGTTTACTTCAGACTTTTGTAAAAGTTAGTCATCAGGTCATCTTTGCTGGACCTTTTGGAAGGTGGCATCAGCTCTTGATCCCATGGTAGTCTAAGAGGCGGGTGGTACAGTATGGTTAACAGGCTTAGAGAGAACATTAGGCCCAGACAGGGCCTGCTCTGAGCCCAGACTTAACCCTCAGTCCCTTGTAATTTTTGTCTACATCTGTCCTTGTTTGTCCTGAAAACGGACATCCAGAAAGGTGCTAATAAAATAATCATTTTTCAACATTTTTTTTTCACCTTCACTGCTTCAAATCTCTTCAACAACTTCAACCCTGACCACTAAAAAAAATAAATAAATAAATAAAAAAATTCAATGTTACACCCTTTTTATGCCAGTTATTGTACACCATGTCACTGCTATTTTTTTATGGTAAAAAACACAAAAACACCATAATCCCCTTATAACATTATTTCGAAAAAAAAATCTTTTTTTTTCAATAAATAGAGTCTGGGCCATGCCAGTAATGAGTAGTAAAATTGATTTTGATGCATTTAATTTTTTTCTGTAGTGCCGAATGCCATATTTTGGCTACATCCACCTAACCTTGCAAAGCAGATGGATACGCCCATTTGCTTGTTTTTCACTGGAGAATCCATCTTGTTAAGCACTCGTCTGAACCGTTTGGACCCGGTTAGCAAGAGACAGGACCAATCAGTGATGAGGGGCAGTACTTTCAGCAGTGTCGTTACGCAAACAAACAGCGGCAAGAGCTGGTGCAGTTATGGAGGAAGAGATTAGCGTGGATGCTGCTAAAGCACCAGTTTTATCAGAACTTGACAACATGTCTTCATGAAAAGAAGAACAAAGAACAGCAGTGAGTTGTTTTCTTTTCAAAAATGACAGAAGTTGAGTACTAACATGTCTATAGTCACCATGTTTTACGTTAATCCTTGGTAGCAGCACAAGCCGCTGGAGAGCTGCTACGTCACGTGTTTTGTTGCTCTGTTTGGCCCGTGGAGATGTGACAGACAGAACTTTCATCCAATCACACTCCAAGTTTTTTCAAATCCTCTGCCTTTTCTCAAACGTTTCCTGTTGAAGCTTTCCCAGATGGATGTGTGAAACACATCCATCTGACGTGTCAGGTTAACATCCACCCTTGTTTGTCTGAAAACGGACATGCAGAAAGGTGTTGATAAAATATTCATTTTTCAACTTTTTTTTTTAAACTTTCACTGCTTCAGATCTCTTCGACAACTTCAACCCTGACTACTGAAAAAAAAAATTTTAAAAATACAGTGTTACACCCTTTTTTATGCCACTTATTTTACTGTATACCTATGACTTGGATTCATCCATGCTAAACAGATGAGTCCATCCGTGCGTAAAACACGCCAGTTATACCCTCCTTATCTCGCACTTCCTCCTCTACCAAATCTAATACGAGTGAATGCATTTGTTCATGTTAGGTTTATTTTATGTACAGGCATAAAGAATAAGAGGAAATATGTAGGATATGAACCACAAACACGCATTTCCAACTCTAAACAATGTGACCACAAATATGCCAATTACGCGCAGATATAAATGTACTGCATCTTTGAGATATGATATATTCTTACCTATTGATCAAAAGGACCCGTGCATCCTCATGCATGTAAATCCACTTGCTATGAAGTGAGGGCAAAGTTGAAATTGTCCAAATGTCCCTCTTTCTTAGTCCCAGGCTGCAAAATCCACTCCCCTTTCAGCATTTCCACTTGTAAACATACACGAAGATTCGCACCTGATCACACACGCAGGAGTACACAAACTTTTCCTTACATATGTAGCCCACTCTCAGACATCCATATCTAGTGGCATGAATCAGTTCATTTGATTCTGATGATGTTTAGCGGGTGAAATAGCGCTCCGAACACTCTAAAAGCATGGAAGGAAAACCATGTCTGCGCTGCTGAAAGGGTTAAAATGGTACGCTGCACTATCCGCTGGATCACTGTTTAATGGTGAAATTTAGATCCCTGGTGATTGACTGACTGCAAAAAAATGGGTGCTATAAGTTGTTTTGGTGCCCTAGACACACAGTCAAAAAACGTGTTTTTAATGGAAGTCTATGTGTCCGATTTCGGACAAACAAGGCCGGATGTAACTATTTCGCGTCATGGGCGTTCTATGGGTGACACGGTTTTCATTGTTTTATTTGTTTTTAATATGAAGAAAAATAATAACTGGCCAAATTTGATGCCTCAATCTATAAAAATGTGACTATCAACTCAAAAACGATGATAAAAATGATAAATGTCCTGAAAACGGACATAGTAGGGACCAAGGGTTAAACTTGTAGGACTTTTTGTGACTGCACAGTTCCTCTTTCTCCTCAGGTTCCATCAGCAAACAGCAGACATGTCAGCCAACAACTCTTCCTCCTACAACTTCTCTCTTGACCTGGAAACCAGCAATTGCTTCCAGTCAGATTTTACGGCTCTAATAGAAAATGCCTTCCACATCACCAGAGCTGCACTCCTCCTTCCTCTCATCATCCTGATCCTCTATCTTGCTCTGCAAAGATGGAGGGAACAATGTTCCTTCAAGGCAGTGACCCACTCTGATGTCTTCAACTACCACCTGGCTGTCATGGAGCTGATTGGTATTTTTGGGTTAGCTGTTCTTCGTCTCACAGGGTCTCTTAACTTAAAAGAACTGGAAAAAGCAGCATACTGTATGTATTTCTTCTCTTTCAGTGGAGAAAATGTTTTTCATGTGCTGACCTGTTTGGAGCGTTACATTGCTGCCGTTCACCCCCACATCTACATGGGGTTCAGAAATGCACGTGGGATCAGGATCAGGAACATCATCATTGGGTGTGCTTGGCTGCTGAATGTTCTATGGGTCACCATGGTGGGTCTCACCAGTCCTGCTGTAGTCATTATCCTTTCAATGTGCACCATTGCTGTCTCTTTACTTGGTTGCTCTTTCTGCAGCCTGTCTGTTCTGTGTGTTCTCATCCGTCCTGGGCCTGGAGAAGGAGGGCAGGGCAAGGACAGAGTGGATCCAGCAAAGCGAAGGGCATTTATCACCACTACAGTCATAATGGTGGCACTGCTGGTGTGGTTCACGGGGGTTCTCCTTCTTCTATCCCCACAGTTCTTTCCCCAGCTCTGCCACAATGTAAAAGGTCTGATTCTGTCATTTTCATACTGGTCAAATCTACCCAGTTCTTTGGTGTTACCTCTGCTGTTTCTGCAGAGGGCAGGAAAACTGTCCTGCTGTTGTGCAAGCAACAAAAGATGATAGTCCACATACCCTGCCAGGCCTGGTTCCAGGTGTGCAGCAAAAATAAAATTACTTGAGGGGGTGGGGGATGGGGTTCAAATGCCATAAGCCAACCCTAGATGAAGAAAGCAGGGACAGAGAGCAAGATGAGGATGATGTAGAGCAGGGGTTCTTGAAAATTTGATAGCTGAGGGCCAATTTAGGAACCCAACAAAGGATTGAGGGCCACCAAAGGAAAAAAAAGGAAAAGAAAAAAAAAAAAAACATAGAAAATATCCCATTTGTTATCATTTTAATGACCAGGTTGCACCGCTACAGTTTACATTTATTGGTCTGCATCCAGTAATGTGCAAAAAACATATTTTAATCAATGAATGAGGCTGAACCTGTTTTCTGCCCTCTACAGTCAAATTTGGGATATAACAGTCCTATGTGCAGTCCACTTCAGAATATCTGTAAAAACTTATTTAGACCAAACAGTCAGTCTCAGTGTGCCTTGCTTCCTGTCTTAACCAGTGCGGGCCACCAGAAATGTTTCTGTGGGCCGCCATTGGCTTGCGGGCCACACTTTGAGAATCTATGATGTAGAGGAAGAAAGCAGGGACGGACAGCAAGGTGAGAATGGTGGAGGAGAAGAAAGAAGGATCCTGACATGACTGATGGAGGTTGAGAAAGCAGGGACAGAGGGCAATGAAAAAGCCAATAAACACATCAATCAATGTGAATGAAGTAATACTGGTATATTCTGTTCAACCATAGTAAAACTATGGCTCATTAAAAAAGGGGAAATTCAGTTCAAAAGCATAAAAAAACATAGATATTGGTAACACGGTGCTGGATAAGGCAGGCCTTGTGTAATTTTCTTTCTCATGGCCCAGAATCCCTTGCTACGCCCCTGTCCTTGGCATTTTCTCTTCTGTAGACTAAATACACATTCAGCCACCTGGGAACATCCTCAGTGTCCAAAGTTTCTATTTTAGAAAACTAGAGAAAACCCCCAGAGGACCTTTTTATTGCTGAGCTGAAGTCAAACTCATATCAGAACAAATACAGAAGAGCATGTTTGGTATAATAAATACAGCTGCAGAAACATGGATGTTTTTACAGTGACATTAATCTGACAGAAAATTTGCCTTCTGGTTGTCATTACTTTTGATGGATTTGTATAAAACATGCAAAGCAGCTCCTGCTTCTCTGTGTAACTCAAGCCCATGAACATCATTGATGACCCACATGCATTCATACAAAAGTATCATCCTTGGACCAGAGACAGGTGAAAGCTTCCATAAACCTGGAGAAGGACAGTCATTGAGGAACTGTGTTCATGAGGTGGGTCTTACCTGATATTATTGTCATGTGATTGATTACATTAACATGTGGTGTTTACATGTATCTGCAACATTTTGATAGTTATATTTCAGTCCTGGTATAGTTTCATTTACAAAGCCATGGTGGATAAACCGCCATCCTGTAACCTGATTTATATCTGCTTCACTGGTCACCTCTACAGGTGTTCTTCTCAAAAACATTTTTATAATTAGAGCAGAGTATGTTCTTGAAGTTATTCTTTGGTCTGTTTTAGAGATTGTGTATGTCTGACACCTTGGATGGTAGAAATATAATTTACTGTATGTGGGACTTTCTGGTTTGATCAAGGTAGAATAAATAAATATGAAGAAAGGATTTTTTTTTTTTTTTCTGGTGCAACAAGTGTAAGATATTTTGTTCTGACAATGCCACCTTGGGTCAAAACTTTGAATAATCTTTGAATTTACACAGGCATGTGCCAATTAGGCAGAGATGTTTTCAGACACAAGCAACAATTTTAATCATTCATAATGTTTAAGTTAAAGGGAATAAAAGCTTTAGCCTGAGTCTGTGAAAACCAGATGAGACCCTGCATGCATATGAGGACATTACATTGTTGCTTTCCTACAAAACAGTAATAGTTTCTACTATTAGAGCTTACAGCCAAACTGGGGGTTCATGGAGGTCAGAGAAATCCTGGTCCATTATAAAGTAAATCTGTGCTAACCATGTTTTATATTTAACCTGATTCATAACCCCTCTAATCAAAGAAACAGAAAAGAAAGGTTATTTCTTTATGCTGTTGTAGAATCTAGCCTTTTAAAAGCTAAACCCCCGTCTCAAAACACAACTACCTTTATAATGTTAACTGCCAAGATACCAGAAAATGAAGTAGGAGAAACCAAGAAAATTCCAATGGAATAAAGTAAATGATTGTGAAAAGAGAGGCAAAGAAAATGGAAAAAAGCAATAAAAACAGTGGCAGAAATTGGGTTAAAAGTGGAAAAACATTGCGCAAATGGCAGCAAAATGAAGTTGATGGTCGCCAAAAGAAGAAGCAAAAAAGTGGCAAAAAAGGCCAAAAAGTAGCAGATATGGATTAAAAGGGGCAAGAATTGATTAAAGTGGTAAAATAGAGCAAATGGCAGCAAAAAGAAGCCTAAAAGGGGCAAGAATAAATGACACAAGGGATAAAAAATGGCAATAGAAGCCCAGAGAGCTTCAAAAATGCATTAAAAGTGGAAAAAAGAAGTGGCAAGAGTTGCCAATTAGCTGAAATATAAAGGATAATTACTAATAGAATAGGCTGAAAACTATAAAAATACATTAAAAGTGGAAAAAACAAAGTGGCAAGAATTGGTAAAAAGCTGCCAAAAAGGATAATTAGTGGGGATGCTGAGTAAACACCCACACTATTGTAATCCGTGTCGGCCATTTTGTTTATTATTATTCTTCCACTCTGGCTATCTCCTCCTTCATACTTTGTCGGATCGAAACTGTTTAAACTTTAAAACATTCAGTTTCTTCATCATTCAACTGCTGTGACTTTTCTCATGTCTAACTTTTATATTTAAAAAATAAAGCTATTTTCATGCTATTTTCAGCTATTTTTACGCTTTTTCAGCTATTGAATGCAATTTTCGGCTACCTTTAGGCCAAAATCAGCTATTTTTATGCTACTTTCAGCTATTTTAAGGCTACTTTCAGCTACTGTAAGGCTATTTTCAGCCTCGTTAGGCTATTTTCAGCTATTTTTATCCTTATTTGAGCTATTGAATGCCATTTTCAGCTTCTTTTATGCCATTTTATGCTATTTTATGCTATTTTTATGCCATTTTCAGTTATTTTTGTGCTTTTGGCTATTTTCTGCAGTTCTTCCACAATTCAGCTCTCAGCATCCCCACCCAAGTTTAGCTGGAATTGCAATTTTGATCTAGTTACCAGTAGAATAGGCCAAAAGCTGAAAAAAATGCAATGAATTAACAAAGAATTAAAAGAGGCAAAAGTTGGTTAAAGCAGCAAATACTGCAAAAAATGGGAAAATGCATTTAAAGTGGCAAGACAATGAGGCAAAATGGGCAAAAAGTGGCAAAAATGTGTATATAATAATTACCAAAAAGCGGCAAAAATGTGTTACACGTAGTTCAAAGAAAAGACTAAAGAAGCACAGATTAGATTAACAGCAAAATTGGGCAAAAATATGCTTAAATAAGACAAAAGTGGACAAAATTGACAAAAAGTAGTAGCAATTGGTTTAAAGTGACACAGAAGTGTCTAAAATGGGTTAAAAAGTGGTGTAAAAGCATCAGAACCAATAATAGCTTGAAACTTTTTTTCAGGACCAAAATGAGGGAACTGTTAGCCAGTATGCTAGCACCAATGCTACTGATCCAACACACATGCATTGATAGCGTCCATAAATCACAACTGGGTTTATCAGGGGCCCAGCTAACCCTGTGGGCAGGCCTGATCTTAGCTGTTTATGCTAATACCTCGAAGCTTGTGCTGTCTAATGTTCTTGGAGGGTAGGTACATAGGTAAACTTATTGGGTATTATTTCTCTGCAAAGTTCTCTCTTAATTTCGTCTTCTCAACAGCAGACATGTCGACCAGCTCCTCTCTCCACTACAACTCCTCTCTGGATCCAGAATTCAACAACTGCTCTATCGTCACAGAAGTTAACTCAGTAGAAACTTCCTACAGCATCACCAGGGTCGTCCTCCTCCTCCCTCTCTCGGTCCTCATCCTCTACCTGGCTCAGCAAAGACGGACACAGACGCATCCTTCCAGCCACTCTGACATCTTCACCCACCACCTGGCTGTCATGGAGCTGTTTGGTGTTTCAGGTCTTGCTATCTCTTTTGTGGGCCGTCTCACTGATAACAGAGAAGCTCAGATTGAAGGATATTGTCTCAGTATGATCCCTCACAGTGGAGCAAACATGTTCCACATCCTCACCTGTTTGGAGCGTTACATGGCTGTTGTCCATCCCCATACCTACATAGAGCTAAAAAATGCACGTGGGATCAGGATCAGGAATGTCCTCATTGGTTGGGTCTGGCTGATGTCAATCCTCTGGCTGGTCACAGAGCGTCTGACCTATCCTAATCTGCCCTTAATCCCATTTTTCAGCATTACATCCCTAACTTTAGTGGTCATTTCTTTCTGCAGCCTGTCGGTTCTCAGTGTTCTCATTCGACCCGGGCCTGGGGACGGAGGGCAGGCCAAGGAGAGAGTTGACCAATCAAAACAAAGAGCGTTCCTCACCATTACAGTCATTTCTGGCGTTCTGTGGTTGTGGTTTGCAGGGATCCTGATTGTTGTAGCCATACAACACTCTTCTGTGTCTTCTCAGTATGTAAAATGTCTGATTGTACCGTCTGCCATGTGGTTTAATCTGCCCAGTAGTTTGGTGCTACCTCTGCTGTATCTACAGAGAGCAGGAAGACTCTCATTCTGCTGTCATTTAAGAGGAAAACGATAGTTTTTCTGTTTGTTTTTAGGCTAGAAACAGCTACCTCGGGCTTTGAAGAACTTATTGATCTTACTTCCTGTGTGCATGCTTTTTGGCGTTATGCTCAGCGATGGTGGAACAACCTTTACAATACCCTCCAAAATATTGTTTGACCTTATATGGTCCCCTTTTTTCCTATAAATCAAACCCATACTGAGCTATGACCTCTTGCAATCCTAGGGCCCCAGCACCAACCTTAGTCAGCAGGGACACTATGGTTTTTCAGTCAGAAGAATCGCTAATTTGGGGGCTTTCACATGCTCAAAAACCTACCAAACCTTCCGGAAAACTGTCCCCCAGTGGAATTTTTGGCATTTTGTCAGAATCGTGAAAGTCCATCAAGCAGAGATAGGGGACTGGGTAAGAGCTATGTGCATGAAAACCAGTGCACATATGTATCATGATTTGGTTGAAAAAAAAATCTCTTGGGGCCATCCTCTAAAATGTAACAGAAGTGCACTACAAACAGCTGAAGGTCAAATTTGGGCTTTTTTGGGATATTCCCAAGTTTTATATTTTAACAAACTAGTTCAAGGGATTTCATCCGATTGACTCCAGTTTCTTTTTGCTCATATTAGTCAACCTGGAGATCTTAAGTGATTAACTTCATGAGTTTTCATCATAGGGCGGGGCCATGATCAGAGCCCAAACTTAAACAACTTTTTTGTACATTCTTTGCAGTGAAACTACACAAATAATGACTTTTAACTTTATAATTTTTATGTCAGTCATCACCAAACTTCACAGAGATGATCACACATTGATCCTGAATAGATTTATTTATCAATATCATTATTTTGTCAGAGCACCCCCATCTGGAAATCAAACGTTTCCATCTCTGATTTTTTAAAATGTTCCCTTAAATATTCAGCCCCCACACACCATTCAGCCCAGGCTTATGATTTTTGGTCTGCATATGAGTCATCATAAGACCTACAAAAAAGCCTCTTGGACCCATGCCCAAATCCCAACAGGAAGTCCACCAGCTTCATTTCAATTTTAAAATAAGGCATTTTTGATGGTGCCAAATGACTTTAACCTGCTCTAACTTTAGTAAACAATATTTTGTGATCTTCTGCTCTTTCTTGCAAGACAGTGGTATCACACTGAGCATATTCACATGTGTTACTCTGCTCCCATAATGATTATTACCTCCGCCAAGGAGGTTATGTGATGGGCAGGGTTTGTTTGTTAGTTTGTTTGTTAGCAACATAACTCAAAAAGTTGTGGACGGACTTTCATGACATTTTCAGGAAATGTCAGAAATGGCATAAGGAAGAACTGATTAGATTTGGGGAGTGATCCGAGTCACCGTCTGGATCAAGGATTTTTTTTGAAGGATTTTTTACTATTGGGAGATAGGGCTAATGGCGGAGGTCTGCCCTCTCGGAGTGCTTTTCTTTCTTGTTTTATAGGGAAATACTTGGCCTTGAGCAGATGGCCTTTCCCATGCTACAAAGAATGTTAACTCACCGACTGCTATGCAAGCTTGACGTAATCTGTATTTGCTTAAATACTGATATATCTCCCTGATCTCCCACAATCCTGTGCTGTGTTAGAATCTGTACATAGCTTGAATAAAGTGATGCTGACTTCAAGATCCTTATTTTGAGTCTTGTGATTCTTTTTCACCCCACATGCAGCTATTTACTTGTAATGTGTAACAGCAATCAAGTGGCATCTCGATTCTTAGAGGAATGATTTCAGCCCTGCCCCTTACCACTCTGTCTCAAGGATCAAGGGGAAGGGGAAGTAGGAGGGGAAGGGTGAGGGGATTGGGACTTAGTCCAGCTAGATGACTGGAGATAAGTCTAGAGGAGTCTTGTACAGATGTGCCTCTTTAACAGCTTTTCTCCCTTGTTTTATAATCACCATGCTTTTAATCAAAATGCTAATACACTATTAACCAAATTAATGTTGTGGGGTAGACGGCTGAGTAAGGATGTGCCACACATGATTAAGTCAGCTCTACGAGACGGCTTCTGTTTGAGAGCCAGTTCATTTTCTTCCACTTTTGTCATGATTTCATCCACATTTGAAAGTCAAAGTGGCTCCAAATGAAGAGCTGTTTTGGAGCCAAAGGACCAGCTGAGCCAAATGATCCAGATATCAATAAACAGATGGATTTCTCATCCTGAGCTTTATAACATTTTTGCCTTCATTTGTCATGTGTACTTTGTGAATAACTTCGATCTTTACCGGTAACTAGTCATGTTATTCTTCCCTAGGAGCATCTCTTTGACCTTAGAAAGCTTTATGAATATGACCCCAGACATCTTTGATGTAGCCATATGTAGTGTTGCAGTATGGTCTGGGTCTGGAGTACCAGTCGCAAGACCACATTTTAAAGGTCTTGGTCTCAGACTGGCTGGATTTAGAATTTTCAAGACCGGTCAAGACCATCACTGACGTGCTATTATTTCATCAATGTGATAACAAGGAGAAGCATTAGCTAAAACAACAGAAAGTGACAATTCAGGTGCAATTTGGTCTTTTCTCAATCTCAGCCTTGACTCGGTCTCAACTCCAAAAAGTCTTGGTCTTGGATAGTGGGGTCTTGGATGGTGGGGTCTTGAATGCAACACTACATATATGATTTCCTTTGCAGAACTTAAAGGGGTCCAAGTTTGGCTGGTCTTAGGTTGGAGCAGAGAATCTAACCTACATTTGAGTCTGGTGGGACCCCCCAGGCGAAATCCTGGCTGACTCTTGTTTGACAAGTTTAAGACGCATTAGGAAAACCCAATAAATTGCAGCCACTATCTAACTGATATATAAACAACATTTTAACAGAAGCACATCATTGTTATCTCAAAGGACAAAGACATTTGTTTTGCTGGACTGCCCTCTATGACTGTCCAAACACAGGTGCAGCCAGATGACTGATCACAGGCACAGTGGTTTGAAATAGATTTGCCTCCTGTGATTTATGCACTTCAGTCATCATACACTTGAACATGCAAAACTGCTCCTGCTGCTGTTTATCAACCTGATATATGAACATTATAAATAACCCACATTCATATTGACCAAAGTACACTTAGACTGGGAACAGGTGGAACCATGTCAGAGAGTCTGGAGATACCAGAGAGGGACAATCACCAAGACGAATTTGATGAGGTGGGTTATAATTGGTGAAAACTTTCTATAAAAAGTCTTCAGACTGTTCTCTGTCTTACTTTTATCTCTTGTGTTCTCTTTGCTGTTGTTTTTCATCTGTCATGTTGGTACCAGGAATGGTTTTCTTGTTTGTGGGGACTATAGGGGCCCTTTGGTAGGGTAGGGGGCAGAGCCAGCTTGGACAGACCCTCCTGGGTCAACATTTCCACTTATTATATGTTACTTTGTGCTATACACTTCTGCAGAGAAAATGCTAAACAAAGGTGTTTTTTCTTCAACACTGTGCATGATTAGACGATCACAGAGCCTTACATTTGTGCCATGACTTGACCAACAGACATGACAGATGAATCGTCAATCATATAGCTGATGTGATGACAACAGAGGGGAGAATGGAACGAATACTGCAAACAAACTGTATTTACTGTACTGTTTTTGATGGTCTGTCCAAATTTTACTATGATTGATATGCTAGCTGGATGCTAATGCTAATGGCAGTTACTCACTGGCCATTATTTCTCAATCTATAAACATCAGTCTGTCATGGTAGGCCTAGTCTCTCTAGGACACATAATAAACTCAGTCAGAGCTTTTCTGATACAGTGCTGTGAAATGGTATCTGCCACATTCCTGATTTCTTATCATTCTTGGCATGTTTGTCAAATTTAAATGTGTAAGAACATACAAAAAATTTTCATATTAGACACAGATGACCCTGTGTGAAGAAGTCATTGTCTAAACCTAACCACTGCTTGTGCCGCCTGTCGCTGCAGCAACTGCAAGCAAGCATTTGCGATAACATGCAATGAGTCTGTTACATTGTTGTGGAGGAATCTAGTGTAAAATTTATTTGTGTTTTGTGAAATGTATTTGTGTTCTGTGAATATCTTTTTGTTCTGTTAAACTCATATGTGTTCTGTGAAATTTATTGGTGATATGTAAAATGTATTTGTGTTTTGTGAAATATATTTTTGTTCTGTGAATCTTTTTGTTCTGTGAAATTTATTTTGCGCCTTTGAAATATTTATTCCCATTGGCCTTCAGGGCCACCGTAGGTTTTGGCCTTAGAATTCTCCACTGATGCCATTTTTGCCCAGTCTCTTTCTTATCTGACCTTAACTGGGTCAAGTGTGTCCTGCAGTTCTTTGGATGTGGTTCTGAGTTCTTTTAGGACCTCCTGGATGAGTCGTCCATGCGCTGTGGAGTCTTTTTATTCAGCCACCCACTCCTTGGAAGGTTTAATACTCTTGTTTATACCAACAATCTTTTCCCTTATGTTGACAGTCCTTTGTTGGCATCTTTTAAAAAGTGGGTGGAACTGGCAAGCGAGGGAAACTGTGGTCCTCGTCAGTTCCACCCACCTTTTAAAATTTGCCAGCTATATTGGCAAAAATGGAGGGAAAACGGTCCAAACATCCCCCGCTTTCAAAACATCCGGTCCACTTCCTTTGATGAGGATGACGCCGAAGTTTATAAACATTACATCACTTCCTTTGAGGACCTTTAGATGTTGTTTTGGATTCTTTCCGGACCACCTGGATGAGTCGTCCATGTGCTGTTGGAGTCATGTTGGTAGGTCGGCCACTCCTAGGAAGATGTTCCAAGTTTTCTCCATTTGTGGATAATGGCTCTCACTGGTTGCATGGAGTCCCAAAGCTTTAAAAATGTTTTTGTAGCCTCTTCCAGACTGATAGAGGTCAATGACACTGTTTCTCATCTGAGTAATGATATGTTATATTCTGCTGCACAAGCTTTAAAGGTGTTCATCTCTACTGAAGAGTTGGGAACTGCCTAAATTAACTAAAAGCCAATTGACTTATGGGATGTTGTTCCCTCTCTACCTTTTCTCCTCAGATCTTCATAAGCAAATATGTCACCCAACACCTCATCCTCCTTTAACTCCTCTCTGGATTCAGCACTCAGTGAGTGCTCTACCTTCACGGATGTTGTTTTAGCGAAAACTTCCTACAGCATCACCAGGGTCATCCTCCTCCTCCCTCTCTCGGTCCTCATCCTCTACCTGGCTCAGCAAAGATGGCAGCAGCAGCGTCCATCCAGCCACTCTGACGTCTTCGCCCACCACATGGCTGTCATGGAGCTGTTTGGCGTTTTAGGGATAATGCTGTCATTTTTGGGCTCTTTGAATGATTTCAAAGAAATGAAGGTGGCAGCATACACTCTAAGTTCCATCCCTTACTGCGGGATGTATTTATTTCACATCCTGACCTGTTTGGAGCGTTACATGGCTGTTGTCCATCCCCATACCTACGTGGTGCTAAGAAATGCACGTGGGATCAGGATCAGGAACAGGATCATTAGGCTGGTTTGGCTTGCAAGCTTTCTCTGGTTGGTCACAAAGCATCTGAACTATCCTCATACACCCGTAATCCCATTTTGTAGCATTACAGCCTTAACTTTAGTGGTCATTTCTTTCTGCAGCCTGTCAGTTCTCAGTGTTCTCATTCGTCCCAGGCCTGGGGACGGGGGGCAGGGCAAGGAGAGAGCTGACCAATCAAAACAAAGAGCGTTCCTCACCATTACAGCCATTTTGGGTGTGTTGTGGTTGTGGTTTGCAGGGATCCTGATTGTTGTGGCTATACAAAACTCTTCTGTGTCTTCTCAGTATGTAAAATGTCTGATTCAACCATCTGCCATGTGGTTTAATCTGCCCAGTAGTTTGGTGCTACCTCTGCTGTATCTACAGAGAGCAGGAAGACTGTCATTCTGCTGTCATTTAAGAGGAAAAAGATAGTTCTTCCAAGACCGGGGGTTCAGTCACCTGCCTGTTGGCAAGGAATGACTGCCTCAGGCTGTGAAATACCTTCTGATCCTCTTCCCCAATGCTTACTTTCAGCCATAAACACAGTTGGAAATAGGTTTGATGAAGGCAGATTCAACAGAAATGGATAGTACTTCTTTCAAAATCCAAACGTGTCACAAAATTTAAATAGATTTCCAGAAATTCTGCAACAGAAATACAGTTCGTGCAAGTGTTACTCACTGTAGTCATGAGTTGGAGGAACCTCTGGAGTATGGAGGATAGTCACATCAAATTCCTTTCAGGGTATACCGTCTTCTTGCAAAGACCCCCTCTCTCTTGCCCTAACCCTAACCTTTAGGGTGCAGGTGCCCATCTCTAACCCTTTTTGGGTTTCACCTAGTTTGTTATGGAGTGTTATATTTAATTTTACCCCCTCCCCCTTACCCTAACCTTAATGTGTGTGGTTTTGGCACCTATCCCTAACCCCCCTTGGATTTTCCTTATTTTTTAAGGAGTGATATTCTTAATTGTACCCCCCTCCCCCTTTCCCTAACCCTAATGTGTAAGATTTGGGCACCTATCCCTACCCCCCCTTGGATTTTCCTTACTTTTTTAGGAGTGATATTTTTAATTGTACCCCCCTCCCCCTTTCCCTAACCCTAATGTGTAGGATTTGAGTTCCAATACCTAACGCTAAAGTGTAGGGCTTGGTTGCCAATCGCTAACGCTCTTTGTTTTTTTTCTTTAGTTTATGGTGTGTTATTTTTAATTTTACCCCCTCACTCTTACCCTCACCCTAATGTGTAGGTTTTGGGAGTGTATCCCTAACCCCTCTGGGTTTTCCTTACTTTTAACGGAGTGATATTTCTAATTGTACCCCCCTCCCCCTTTCCCTAACCCTAATGTGTGTGGTTTGGGTGCCAATCCCTAACCCCCCCTGGGTTTTCCTTACTTTTAATGGAGTGATATTTCTAATTGTACCCCCCTCCCCCTTTCCCTAACCCTAATTTGTGTGGTTTGGGTGCCAATCCCTAACCCCCCTGGGTTTTCCTTACTTTTAACGGAGTGATATTTGTAATCAAGTGATATTTCTAATTTCGTACTGCGAAATTTGAATACATTTCTTAGAAATTCTACAAAATAAAATACAGTTTCCATTCACTCCTGATGTAGGAGTAACTGGAGTCAGCAGGTCAAGTTGGAATAGTAGAATGATGTAGACAGTTTTGAATTTTCACTGGACTCCAAGATTTATCTATACGCTATAATGTTATGTTGATGTATTCTGTATTCTGTAGTGTTTTTTTATTGTGCAGTACCACTTTTGCCTGTTGTCTAGCTTGAATTATACCTTCTGATCATGCATATTTCTTTGCTTTGTAGGCCACAGTGGTACTGATAGAAGTGAGGCTTAAGCCAGCCATACACTGAAGGATTTTAAAAATCTTTAATAAATGTTTCAGTATTTTTGAAGTTGGGTTGGGTTGGGTATAAGGTACTTGCCTTGTCTAACAGGGATGCTTGGTAGTATTGTAGTACCCAAGAACGGTTGACCCTCAAAGGTCTTGGTCTTGTCTTGGCCTTGGTGCACTCTGTTCTCGGGCATGTCTTGGTCTTGGATAGCCTGGTCTTGACCTCATCACTAGCGCTTGGGGTAGCTAGGCTAATTGGTGCCACAAATGGGTACAGCTGCTCTGCATAAGTGAGTGAGTTTAAGTAGAAATGGGTCAAAGTATAGTCAATTGCATGCTCTATCAAACATATTTTCTGAGCAATCCATTTTTCACCCAGAGACTCATGGTTTGGCACTATTCTGCAGTGCAAGCTTTGGCTGCCTGTTACATGCTTTTCCTCCAGAGTGAGGTGGAGTACATAGAGGAGCTTCTACACATGGAAACTTAGCAAAAAGAACAAAAGAAGACTGGTTAGCAGTGACTTAACACTTCTACAGGATATTTGGGATTGAGGAGAGCAGCCCACAGGTGCTTGCAGCCTGCATCACTCCCCATTCAGAGTTCCCTGTCTTACCAAGTGCTGGTGTTTCGCTGACTTTCTTCAACTTTCTGAAGATAAATTGGACAAACTGACCCTGACCAAAGGAGCTGAATGAAAATAAGGTAAGTCCTTACTTAGGTTAGTTTATGGCTGTGGTTTTATTTGTGTGTGAGCCTTTGGATTATTCAGCTGAACTCAAAATTGACGTCCAACAGTGGTGCACCATGGGTAGCCCTAAGGATGCAGGTGTTTATTGTCCTAACCTGCACCTTATTAATACCAAGCAAAGGTGCAGCCAGATGACTGATTACAGGGAGAGTGATTTGAAAGAACATTTGCCTTTTGGGATTTATCCACTTCAGTCATCATATATTTGTTATTGAACATGCAAAGCAGCTCCTCCTGTAATCTAACAAATGGACATCAGTAAAAGCCCACATCACACCTCTATGCACCGATGTGAGATTTCAGATTTAGACCAGATTTGGGTAGACAGGCATCAGAGAGATACCAGAGAAGGGCAGTCACCTACAGACACCTGTCCAGGTGGGTGTTTATCGATAAAATCTTTCTAAAATCTTTCTTCAGACTTCTCTCAGCTATCCTGTATCCTCATTTTCTATTTTTTTAGAAAATCCTTGAGATGTTTATTTCTGAAACACTTTGTCTATGACAGAGACAGCCTTTTGTTTACCGCTCCCATACAAATCAAGTGAGCAAAAAATCAATTGTCAGAAGATTGTTGTATAATTTCATCGTCTTTTTGATGCTAAAGATGAATTTTGTCTCAGTTTTGTTTTTGAGGAAATTAAATGAAGTCATTGGAATAAAATGTTCTGTACATTGAGATAAAAGCAAAACACTTTTTATTCAACCTGTCAGAGATATTTCATGATTTCTGTGAAATCGTCCATTTATTAATGATTAGAGAGAAGATTCAAAATGTCAGATTTTCATACCTCGTTTAAACCCTTTTACCATGTGCATACATTCCCATAAAAGCTCCGTTTCACATCTAAAGTGCAACCTGTGAAACATATAGATTAAAACTGCCACAAAAGGTTTAATGTAACAAAAAAGAAGTACTGTTAAAAGTGTCTTGAAATGGCAACGAATGGGTTGAAAAGTAACAAAAAAAAAAAAAAAAACTGGGAGAAATGGGTGAAATTTGGCCAAAATGGGCAGCTGTGTAGAGCTAAAAGTGTTGTTTTCCACTACTGCTACTAAAGTATAAACCGGGCTTAAACCGTTTACACCCCGGGAGACGCCTAAAAACAAAGTAAAGATTTAATACACTGTTGTGACCCATATCTAGATTTGAAGGTTGTAACTTAACCACACATTTCTTCTCCCACTTCCTTCTCAGGTCTCCATCAGCAAGCATCACAATGTCCTCCAACTCCTCGTCAATCTCAGGCCTGACTCCTGATATAATCCTTGGCGAATGCCTCAGCTTTGTCCTTGAGAAGTACCTCAACAATGCTTTCAACGTGTTGAGAGGCGTCCTCGTCTCCCTGCTCTCTGCCATCATCCTCTATCACGCTTGGCAAAGATGGAGGCCGCAGCGATCACTGACGACAGCCAGCCACTCCGACTTCTTCACCTACCACATGGCCGTCATGGAGTTGTTGGGCCTTTTTGGGGTGGTCTTGGTATTCTGCGGCTCCTTTTCTAAATTCAGAATCGGGGGTATAGTGGGACAATGTGTGGCAAGCATTTCTTACTGTGGGTTGCCCCTTTTCCACACCCTGACATGCTTGGAGCGCTACCTGGCTGCTGTTCACCCCCACACCTACATGGGGCTGAGAAATGCACGTGGGGTCAGGATCAGAAACATCACCATTGGGTGTGTTTGGCTGCTGGGCATGATATGGTTGGTGTTAGTGGCCGTGCAACATCCAAAGTTACCCGTAAGCCCCTTTTTCACCATCATGGTCCTCTCTTTGGTTGTCTGCTCTTTCTGCAGCCTGTCGGTTCTCTGCGTTCTCATTCGTCCCGGGCCTGGGGACGGGGGGCAGGGCAAGGAACGAGTTGACCAATCAAAGAGAAGAGCGTTCCTCACCATTTCAGCCATTTTTGGAGTGCTGTCAGTTTGGTTTACGCTACTTTTTCTTTCCTTTATCCTGTACATGTCACCTCTGCTGAGCCCGAGAGTAAAATGTCTGATCCTGACATGTAACCAGTGGTTTAATCTGCCCAGCAGTCTGGTGCTTCCTCTCCTCTACCTGCAAAAGGCGGGAAAGTTGTCCTGCAGTCATTGTGGGAAAAGATGAGCAGAATGAAAACCACTAAGGCAAACGTGGGCAAATTCCTGGCGCTCCCTCTAGATCAGTGGTTCTCAAATGCTGTGCCAAGGCGCACTAGTGTGCCTTAACACAAGTCTAGGTGGGAATTTGTACCATACATTGTTACTACAACTTTATGGCTAGTACTGTAACCAGGCCTGCCCACAGATCTGGACCCCTGAAAAACCCCATATAATGGGACCACCCCAGTAGGGATTTATTGATGATATCAGTGTATGTGTGTTGGATCAGTAGCATTGGTGCTAGCATCCTGGCTAACAGTTACCTCATTAAGAGCTGAAAAGCATGGCAAGCTATTATTGGGTTGAACTGGTGTTAAAGTTTTTATTTCGTGCTATTTTTAACCACGTTAAAGAAAAAATTCTACCCATTTTTGCTACCTTTTGACTGCTTTTTTGCCACTTCTTATGACTACTTTTGACCCATTTTTACTACCTTTTTTGGAACTTTTTGCCACATTTAACCCATTTTGCTACCTTTTTTGGAACTTTTTGCCACATTTAACCCATTTTGCTACCTTTTTTGGAACTTTTTGCCACATTTAACCATTTTGCTACCTTTTTTGGAATTTTTTACCACATTTAACCCATTTTTGCTACCTTTCTTGGGAACTTTTTGCCACATTTACCCCATTTTTGCTGCCTTTTTTAGGAACTTTTTGCCACATTTAACCATTTTTGCTACGTTTTTTTTTTATTTTTTTGCCACATTTAACCCATTTTGCTACCTTTTTTGGAACTTTTTGCCACATTTAACCATTTTGCTACCTTTTTTGGAATTTTTTACCACATTTAACCCATTTTTGCTACCTTTCTTGGGAACTTTTTGCCACATTTACCCCATTTTTGCTGCCTTTTTTAGGAACTTTTTGCCACATTTAACCATTTTTGCTACGTTTTTTTTTTATTTTTTTGCCACATTTAACCCATTTTGCTACCTTTTTTGGAACTTTTTGCCACATTTAACCATTTTGCTACCTTTTTTGGAATTTTTTACCACATTTAACCCATATTTGCTACCTTTCTTGGGAACTTCTTGCCACATTTACCCCATTTTTGCTGCCTTTTTTAGGAACTTTTTGCCACATTTAAACCATTTTGGTACCTTTTTTGGAATTTTTTACCACATTTAACCCATTTTTGCTACCTTTCTTGGGAACTTTTTGCCACATTTACCCCATTTTTGCTACCTTTCTTGGGAACTTTTTGCCACATTTAACCATTTTTGCTACATTTTTTGGAATTTTTTTTGCCACATTTAACCCAATTTTGCTACCTGTTTTGGAACTTTTTGCCGCATTTAACCATTTTGTTACCTTTTTTGGAATTTTTTGCCACATTAAACCATTTTGCTACCTTTCTTGGGAACTTCTTGCCACATTTAACCCATTTTTGCTGCCTTTTTAAGGAACTTTTTGCCACATTTAACCATTTTTGCTACATTTTTTGGAATTTTTTTTGCCACATTTAACCCATTTCTGCTACCTTTTTTGGAACTTTTTGCCACATTTAACCCATTTTGCTACCTTTTTTGGAACTTTTTGCCACATTAAACCATTTTGCTACCTTTTTTGGAATTTTTTACCACATTTAACCCATTTTTGCTACCTTTCTTGGGAACTTTTTGCCACATTTACCCCATTTTTGCTGCCTTTTTTAAGGAACTTTTTACCACATTTAACCCATTTTGGTACCTTTCTTGGGAACTTTTTGCCACATTTACCCCATTTTTGCTGCCTTTTTTAGAAACTTTTTGCCACATTTAACCATTTTTGCTACATTTTTTGGAACTTTTTACCACATTTAACCCATTTTGGTACCTTTCTTGGGAACTTTTTGCCACATTTACCCCATTTTTGCTGCCTTTTTTAGAAACTTTTTGCCACATTTAACCATTTTTGCTACATTTTTTGGAATTTTTTTTGCCACATCCAACCCAATTTTGCTTCCTTTTTTGGAACTTTTTGCCACATTTAACCCATTTTTGCTATCTTTTTTGGAACTTTTTGCCACATTTAACCATTTTGGTACCTTTTTTTGAATTTTTTACCACATTTAACTCATTTTTGCTACCCTTCTTAGTAATTTTTTGCCCACTTTTCACATAATTTTGCTACCTTTTTGCCACTTTTCACAAAATTTTGCTATTGTTTGGCCATTTTTTGCCATTTTCTTCCATCACTTTTAACCCCTTTTTACCACTTTGTAGTAGCTTGATCCCTTTTTGCCACTTGTGATTTATTTTGCCACTTTTACTCTCTTTTGCCTTTGAACACTTTTTTGCCCACTTTTGCCCCTTTTTTTAGTCACTTTTAACCCATTTTGCCACCTTTTTACACGGTTAATCCAATTATAACCCATTTTTGCCACTATTTTGACACTTTCAACAAGTTTTGCCAATTTCAACCCATTGGTTGGCCACTTTTTACTAATTTTCACCCATTTCTGACTTTGTTTAGCCACTTTTTGCCCAATTTTGCCATGTTTTGTCATCCCCTTTAACCCATTTTTGCCACCTTTTGCCCACTTTTGCCATCTCCATGATCCTTCAGTTGTCTGGGCCCCAGAAAGCTCTCCTCTTTATCTCCTCTTATAGGCCACCTTGACTGTAACATTATTCAAAATTCTGGATTTAAATATGGTGTGTCTTGAGATTTTGGCTTAAACTTAGGTATAATAGGTGAAATGTTTACCTGTATCTCAACTCAACTCAACTCAAACTTTATTTATAAAGCACATTTAAAACAACCGGGGTTGACCAAAGTGCTGTACAGATCAAAACAGTGCAGATACAATACCAAGATACATAAACACAGTGCAAATATATATATATTAAAAGTTAAAAATTAGTTAAGATTTTGCCAGATGTCCACTCAACCTTGATTAAAAGCCAGGGAGAAGAGGTGAGTCTTGAGAGATAATTTAAAAACCTCAATTGATTCCGCAGAGCGGATATGCCAGGGCAAGTTGTTCCAGAGTCGAGGGGCAGCCATCACAAAGGCTCGGTCACCTTTGGTTTTGTACCTTGTTTTGGGGGTGATCAACAACAACTGACTAGACGATCTCAGTGTTCTGACAGGGACATGGTAGTGGAGGAGCTCAGTCAGGTACTGGGGGTCTAGGCCATTAAGAGCTTTAAAAACAAACAATAAAATTTTAAAATCTATTCTAAAAGCAACCGGGAGCCAGTGCAATGAAGCTAAAACAGGGGATATGTGGTCACACTTGCGTTTGCCAGTGAGGAGACGGGCAGTTGCGTTTTGTACCAGCTGCAGGCGGTGCAAGAGTGACTGGTCTAGGCCAATATATAGTGAGTTACAGTAGTCCAGTCGTGTGTTAATAAAAGCATGGATTACAGTCTCAAAATCTCTGTATGGCAGGTATCTCCTTTTTCAGGCGTCTATGTCCGATACTGCAGCTGTTTTTGCTGGGTGCAAACAAAAATAATCTAATGCTAATGACCAATTAATACATTTTGAGAAGATTGTTTCTTTGCACAACAATCGGAGCTTTTCGATGAAGATTACTAAAGACTAATGATTGCTGAGAATGCTGACAGAGTATGAAAAGTATTCTCCTACTCTTCTACTTCTTCTTTTTGGATAACTTTCTGTTTGAGGAAAATAAACAGACTCAAAACATTTGAAAATTAAAATGTCAAGACACCTTCTCAATATTATTCAACCCGTCAGGGATATTTAATGATATCTGTAAAATGGTTTCATACTGTTTCCACCTCTTTCAAACCATTTGAACATGTCATTCATTCACAGTGAAGCTCCATTTAAAATATGAAGTGTTCCCCAAATATGGGGCTGTCTCAGCAGGATGCAACCATTTTATATTAAACTTTTTTTTTAAAAGTAACCTTTTAAAGGTCGATTCACTTTTTCAGTTGTTTCCCATTCATTTCATTGACACAGAATTCTGAGACATAACAGTCTTTTGGCTTGGTACTGATGCATGAATGTATTCAGGACCAATGTATGATTATCCTTGGTAAGTTTAGTGATGATGGAAATTAAGACTAAAAAGTTATAAGGAAATGTTGGTGTAATTCCACCCTAAAATAACAGACAAAAACAAACGTTAACTTTGGTTAAACAGCCTCACACTAAAGTGAAAAGTGAGGAAATACGTGTTCAGTAGATTCTTTCTTTCTTCCTCCAATCATCCAATCCACCAAACAAGAGTCAACGGCAGAATCAGCTGTTTGGCACTGGCAGAGAAGAGTTGGCTAATTTTTCATGGGTGCTACTGCATACTCAGCTCTGCTGCTCATCCCACAAACACATGTTCCTCACAAATTTGCCACCATTTTAAAGGAAAATAAACAAACTTTTCAACTGTATAGAATTTATTTCCAAGCAGCATTGTTATAACAAAGAAATAATCTACCAAACACTAGTTTCCTTACTTTTGTGTGGGTCCTCATTAAAAGCAGAACAAGCTGCCTGCCTTTTACTGTTAGGATAGCAGACAATCATTGGTGTGAGGGTAATATCTTTAGGGTAAGAGCGCCATCCAGAGGTGACTGAATGACACTAGTGTTACACCAATGATCAGACTGTACAAGGAATTATTTGACGGTGAGCTAAATTAAATCTGTGTTTGCAGAATAATCAGGAAATATTACAGTGTAATGACTTTTTTTGTTTAATTAAAAAAATGTATGACCTTAAATATTTTTTTCTTTATTATCCACCTCTATAGATGTCACTTAAAGCATGATAAAATAATGCATCTTGTGGAGAGACTGACTGATCCTGGAGTACTTGCTTGGCTTGTACACTCATTTTTAAACATAAGAGAAACCTGAATTATTTTGCAGTGTCTCTCCAGGTCAGGGCATCAATGGAAAGATACATTTGCATCATTTTACAGCATGCAAAAATCCCCAAGTCCTACTGCAACCTGCGTCTGCTGTGCACACAAACACCTTCAACCACACGTATCAGTATTCACACTGATAACATGCATGAATTCATAGAGAGTATATCAGAACGAGGTCACGGTGGACCCCTGTCAGTGAGTCTGGACAGGCAGGACGACAACCAGGGAGCTCAATGGTAGGTGTTAATCATATTTATATAGTTTTAGTCATTTAAATGCATTTAGAAAACTCTTAATTTTTCTACAGAGTTACATTTACTGTGAGCTGGGCTTTAGTCAAAAACCTCTGCAAGGTTTCTGAAACCACATTAAACACTAAGATCAGTAAATCATGGTCCATTATGAAGTTAAGCTTTGAAAAATCTTTGTAATTTATAACCTGAATAATTGCCACTCTTATCAAAGCAATAAGTGTATTTATTTTTGCCAAGGTGTATAGTCTTCTTCAAAATGTAATCCCCTTTTTCTTAGAACAGAACTGAAATGGCTTAAAAGTGGGAAAAATGGGTTTGAAGTGGGGTCAAAAATGGGTTAGAAAAAATACTGAAAATGGATTTGAAGTGGCAAAAATTGAAGAAAAGGCAGTGAGAAAGGACCTAACAGTGGAAAAATAGGTTCATAGTCCAAAAAAGGTTGTAAAAGTGGCACAAATGGGTTGACAAGGGCAGTAAACATGCAAAAGGTGTAAAAAAGGGGTTAAAAGTGGCCTAAATGGGCAAAAAAATGAAGAAATGCGGTTGAAGGCAGAAAAAGTGGTGAAATAGATTTATAAAGTGACAAAAATGTGTTTAAAGTGGCAGATTATAGCTCCAGCTTTAGCAGGACCTATATCGTTGTTTTTTCTTTGGGCATTGATCAAGACGAGGTTTCTGACAAAGTGGGAGTCAGAATTGTCTGAACACAAATTCAGTTTGTTCTCAGTAGGTTTGAAGTCGGGTTGTCAGACAATCGGTCCGTACAGTTGTGATTAGTTTCAGTGTAAAGTAAAATATTGAAGGGGTTGGTAACCGTTCTGAGGTCTCTGCCCTCGATGTTTGTGATTATTGTTCGTCCATGCTCTGGTTGGACTCAAACACAGCAGTCTGCCTCATTTCCTCTTCCTCTTCCTCTTTTTCAGATTTATGCACATTTAATGAAAATGTCTGTCAGCTCTACCTTTACCGAGTTCCCCTTTGATACCTCAAACTCCTCGTCCAATCACAGCGTAGAGGATCAGGGATGTGTCTGGTCTAGTCTTGACATCCAGATCCTCACGACCTTCTACATCACCAACATCCTCCTCATCGTGCCCCTCTCCGCCCTCGTCTTGTTCTTCGGGTGGAAGCGATGGAGACAAAGGCACTCCAGATCCCCAGCAGCGACCAGCCATTCTGACGTCTTCACCTACCACATGGTTGTCATGGAGATGATCATCGTCACGGGGTCTTTAATCTTCTGTGTGGGATGGTACGCCGACCTGGATGACGTGAGGGGATACGGCTACCAGATCTTCTCCGCCTCCTGGTGTGCAAAGATGAGCTTCCATTCCCTGACCTGTGTGGAGCGCTACCTGGCCGTCGTTCACCCCATCACTTATCTGCGTCTGCGGAACGACGGCGGCGTCAGGGTCAGAAACATCTGCGTTGGATGTGTTTGGCTGCTGTGCTTGCTGTTTGCAGTTTTAGTGGCCCTGACCAGCCCAGATGTGAACATGATCCTGTACTTGTGCTTCGTAGCGTTGTCCCTAGCTTTTGTGTGCTTTTGCAGTGTCTCCGTTCTCTGGGCTCTCAGGCGTCCTGGTCCTGGAGAGGTAGTCGGGGACAGGAAGCAGGTTGATCAGATGAAGCGGAAGGCTTTCCACACTGTTGTTACCATAACAGGAGTGCTGCTGTTCTGCTTTGGAGGGATGCTGGTGTGTGATTGTCTGGAGGCTTCACGGCTGCTGGACAGACACGTGGGCTGTGCGGTGCTGACGTCTGCCGTCTGGTTCTCTCTGCCCGGCAGTCTGGTGTTACCGCTACTGTTCCTTCACCGGGTGGTTGCACCGCCATGCTGCCAACATAAAACAGGCTATAAGCGTTGATGTTTGCTGTAATAACATGTGATTGCTGAAGTGAGGCTTTAGCTGGAACAATGCACTGCTAGTTTAGCTTTTATTAGGGCCTAATCTCTAATTTGGGGTCTATAAAATGCTCAAAAGACTCATCAAACCTTAAAGAAAATTGTCCCACAGCGGAATTTTTGCAAGTCCATCAAGCAGTGGCCCCACAGGGGCCCCAAAGGTGAGACAGTACTGAGTAAGAGCTGCATGCATGAAAATTGGTACACATATGTATCATGATTAGATGGGAAAAAAACTCTCTTGAGGCCATCCTCTAAAATGTTCAGGAAGTGAGCTACAAACAGCTGAAGGTCAAATTTTGGTGTTTTTGGGTGATTCACAAGTTTCTTATTTTAACAAACTGCTCTGAGGGATTTCATCCAATTGACTCCAGATTTTTTTAGCTCATAATAGAGCAGTGGTTTTCAAACTTTTTTTCCCCAAAGGCACATCTAAGGTTAAGCCAAAATCTCAAAACACACCATATTTAAATCGATACAAAACAGACTTTTAAATGATGTTACAGTGAAGGTGGTCTATAAGGAGAGATAAAGGGGAGAGCTTTCTGAGGCCCAGACAACTGAAGGATCATGGAGATGGCAAGAGTGGGCAAAAAGTGGCAAAAATGGGTTAAAGGGGATGACAAAACATGGCAAAATTGGGCAAAAGTGGCTAAACAAAGTCAGAAATGGGTGAAAATTGATAAAAAGTGGCCAACCAATGGGTTGAAATTGTCAAAATAGTGGCAAAAATGGGTTATAATTGGCCTGAAAGGATTAACCATGTAAAAAGGGGGTAAAAATGGAATAAGGGTGATAAGAAAAAAGGGCAAAAGTGGGCAAAAAAGAGGGCGAAGGCAAAAGTACATATTCATTGGTTAATTTCACTGTTTTGATGCAGCAGCCTTACTGGCAAAAGGAAGGGGCACAACTGGGCAATTTCTTTGTTTGCAAGCTATTTTTTTTTTATCTTGCTGTTTCACAGAAAGTCACTTGAAATTCATATCTGAAATTTTGGATTTGCATTCATCTTATATGATTAGGATCCTCCCCTCTACATGTTTAAATCTGTATTGCATGTTTTGGCTAATGCCCCATCTGCTATAACTGTATATGTCATGGACTACATGGTTGAATTGAACTGTTTTTTTTTTTTCTTTTACTTTAAGGCTGTTTTAAGAACTGAAAATGAACAGGATTACAAAAACATAAGAGAACGAAAATGTATTTTTGAGTTGTTTGGTGGACAAAGGGACTAATTTTTGTTTGTTGTAAGTTGCATTATTTGATTCTTGTTGTTGTTGTTGTTGTTTCCTTTTTAATATTCAATACAAAATTAATTCTTTGACTGAGGAATTTGGTTTTTGTTTCTTTTTCTTTGAATATTGGGTTGGTGAGTTTATACTTTTACATCCTTTGTGTGGGTTCTTCAGACTAACTGGTGACTTAACTTAAAACAGCTTTTGCTTGGTTTAAACCAGGCTGGCACCCCAGAAAATAAAGCTTGACCACTTAAAAAATTATCACAATATACTTCCATCGAGACGTCTCTGTAGGGAAGGCCTTGACTTTTTCAGTTAGACAATGCTAAACCACATTCCACATCCATCACAACAGCATGGCTTCACAGGAGAAGAGTCTCGGACCTTTCACCAACTGAAAACATTTGGAGCGTCATAACAGGGAAAATCCAAGAAAACCCAGAACTGTTGTGTAGCTAGAATCCTACATCAGACAAGAATGGGACAACATTGCTCTCCCCAAACACCTGATCTACTTCCTTTCTAAACTGTTTGTAAGTAAATTTTACACAGAGCCTCTGATGTTTTTGGAATTGGGGTTTTAAATAATGATGATAAGGTGTTTTGAGGTGGATGCTAATGCTCTGGAAAGTTTGACGTTTTTAATGAACTTTGAGTAGCTTGTTTATTTTTGACTACCACTCACAGTTTTATTGGACTGTTTGGTGTGTTTTATGTTCTTTGAAAGCTTTCATGAAAAATAATTTCCCAAAATAATATTGAATTGATTCATTTATAGTAATGCTTTTACCTTATTTAAACCAATAAACTCACTGCCAAACATAAAAATAAAATTTATTTTATTTGTAATTATTTATGATCAGCAGATTCTTTAATATTCACAATAAAGTTTACTTTATTGAAAATTCAAACAGACTTGGACCCTGCCAAAACTCTGACAGTGATTATAATTCTGCTCTGGTAGTCACATCCATTGGTACTGTTCAGTGACTGGAGCAAATGCAAAGCAGAAGTAATGATGTGTATTCAGAGGGCATGAAGGTAGTGGCCATGCAAATGATAGAATACAGCATGTTTTATTTACACTGTGCAAACAATGTCACTGATTCAAAACTGTGCTGGAAAAAAATGATGACACATAGGACACGATAGGGTCTGGTTAATTTGTTTATTTTCAGGTTTGCATGTTACATTTGGAAGATGAAAAAACAAACTCACAGCATTGGGCCAAAACCTTGTATCTCCATTTTCATGATTATATATATATATATATATATATATATATATATATCTATATATATATATATATATATATATATATATATACAGTGCTTAACAAATGTATTAGACCATCCTAACCCTAAACAATGTAAGGTTTATGCCACAGCTGCCCTAAATTAACAGCATTGGTAATTACCAAAATCATTTTTTATGTTTCTGCAATGGTTAATACACCAATATGTAGAAGCTCTTTAACCCAAATGATATTTTTAATGCTAAAATATAATTATTATTGTTATCCATGAATTTTCAAATTTATTGATTTACAAAAAACTGAAAAAATAGTAAAGCACATTAATATGTCTTGATTAATATGTCAAATTATAGTTATTTACTTGCATTCCTGAACAGAAAAATGAGTTTTAGTGGTTGAATGTTATGCTTGATTCATTCAGACTTCTCAGAGAAGCCCAGTGAGCCGGCTCAAATTTGGGTATAAAAAGGTGAATTCAGTTTGAAATTCCTCATTCCTGTTCAAAATGGTAAAACGTGGAGAGCTGACTGAAAATGAAAGAGTCTGCATTAAAGCACTTCATGATGCTGGATGGTCTCTGAGACAGAGATGACAGGTGGTCTAATACATTTGTTAAGCGCTGTACCTTCCTGTGAGAGGTTTTAATAAAAATACCAACACTCAGGGTGCAAACAATAATATAATTACAACCTCAAATATTATACAACTACAAAAACACTATGTAAAGCAATTCAAATGTATTACCTAGGCAAATTGATTGACCATCATATAGAGGTATGAACCACAATAAACACTTACAATTCAATATAATATATAATAATGTAATGTAATATAATGTACACTGCCTGGCCAAAAAAAGTCGCCACCTGGATTTAACTAAGGAAATAGGTACAAGCCTCCTATTGGATAATTAACCCCATTAAGAATCTTTAGGATGTGCTGGAGAAGGCTTTGTGCAGTGGTCAGACTCTCCCATCATCAATATTAAAATTAATACAACACTGGATGGAAATAAATCTTGTGACACTGCAGAAGCTTATCGAAACAATGCCACAGTGAATGTGTGCTGTAATCAAAGCTAAAGGTGGTCCAACGAAATATTAGAGTGTGTGACCTTTATTTGGTGGCGACTTTTTTAGGGCCAGGCAGTGTATTATAATGTAAGGTAATATGATATAATATTAGAATAGAATAGAATAGAATAGAATAGAATAGAGTAGAGATGTACAAGCTAATGACAGCATAAGACTGTGTAAACACCTGGGGTCATATTCAGACAAAGCATTGAGTCTAGTGACCAAAACCAGGGGGATTTTCCAATAGGAAGTAAAAGGAATGTCTTTGACTGGACATAACTGAGACATTAGCACAGTTAAAACTAAGACAGCCTCTGCAAGAGCAGGTTTTTAGCACAGATGATCAAAAGCAAGTACAGGGATGACTGAAGGAATGAATGGAGGAAGATCTGCTGTTATGTAATCCTGTATCATCTGCATAGATGGGAACTCAAAGTGATCACTCATTTAGAGCAGAAAGAATTGGCAGTAAGTTCATCTCTGAACTGATTGCTTAGGTTAGATGGATGTTTGAGTACATATGCAAACCGAAATATACAAAGTATGAAAACATTATTATCTTATAAATCTCATTTTCTATGGGGGTGGGAGAGACAGAATAAAATATTATATAAATATAAATATTATAAATATTTTCTCCTGGGAGAGCCTCACTCTCACTCTGTGAAAACCCCTTCTATAAAAATTAAATTAAATTAAATCAAATTAAATTAAATTAAATTAAAAATCAAATAAAACAAAATTAAATTAAATTAAATTAAATTAAAAAATCAAATCAAATTAAATTAAGATAAATTAAAATAAGATAAATTAAAATTAAATTAAATTAAATTAAATTAAATTAAATTAAATTAAATTAAATTAAACAAAATTAAATTAAATTAAATTAAATTAAATTAGATTAAATTAAATTAAATTAAATTAAGTTAAATTTAATTAAATTAATTTTATCTAATAATTCTTAACAATTAACCACAACCAAATTATGTGACCATCTAGAAGAGATATCCGGAACATTGACTCTCTCCTTCTCTCCAAATCAAGACTCAAAACCCACCTGTTCAGGATTGCTTATTCTTCATAATTTCTTTGTCCTGTTTTATATTTTATATCGTGTTTGCTTTTATCTGTTGTGTTTATTGTACTTGTTTTTATCTGTAAAGCGACCTTGAGTGCTCAGAAAGGCGCTAATAAATAAAATGTATTATTATTATCATTATTAATCAGCATGATATATCCACTATAGTAGTAGTACTCACGGGAATGCAGTCAACCTGGGTGTGATGCCACTCCCAGATTCAGCTTCAGATCCAGCTGAGTACTGACAGTGTGATGCTGCATGCCCAAGACCCCTTTATCCCTGTGCACAGATAAATCTGCTCCTGGTGCGAGAAGTTTTCAAACAGCTGTGGCCTAAAAGCCTATTTCACTGTCTAAAAGTTAAAAATGTACATACTGGGTGGCCTCTGTTTTCTAACCTGTTAATAAGGTTAGAGACTCCTGGCTCCTTAATCTGACGCTGCACCGTGTCTACAACCAACCAGGTGTCCTGTCTTATGTAAAAACAGCAGAGGCAGGACCAGGCTACTCGGCACTGTCAACCAAATTCCAAAATCCGTTATGGGGCACAAAAGCCATAGAGGTATGGACTTCATATTGTACAAGCCAAAAGTGCCCAGTATCCCCACAAACCTCAGCAGCAGAACTGCTGTTATTGACATTATGATGAAGAAAGCTCTCTGCTTTGACTTGGCAACCTGTCCCTTGTCTCCACCCAAGTCCCCTGGCTTTGGATTTGTCAGAACAAAGAGGACAGAAAGGCTGCAGAATGATATGAAAATCAAAGCCATACCGAACAAGCACATCACCGGGATGGCGGGAAAATCCGGCATGTAAAGTCTTGTCAAGCCAAACCATCCGAAGCAGACCAACCAAACGCACCCAATGCTGAAGTTTCGAGCCCTGACCCCACCGGTTTCTCTCAAACGCATGTAGATGACGGGATGAACGACGGCCAGGTAGCGCTCTAGACAGGTCAAGCAATGAAAGAGTGTTTGTCCAGGGAAAATAATGCTAGGTACCATAACTCCTAAAAGGTAGACAGTCAGATCTTCAGCGTACATGCCTAGAGTAAAAAATAATGCTCCAATAACACCAAAAAACTCTACAGCGATGATGTGGTAGGTAAAGATGTCAGAGTGGCTCGTTGTCTGCTGCTTCCATCGTCTATGGCCGACGTAGAGGACGAAGATGTAAAGAGGGAGGAGGAGGATGCTGGTGAAGCTGTAGATGGAATATAACGCGACACTGGCTGGGTATTTAGAACATTCTAGGTAGAAAGAAATATCGGGAGAGTTAGCGTGAGGAAGGGTAGCAGGTATGAGTGTAGCATTCAGGGAGGATGAGGAGTTGACAGGCATGATCTGTGGAAGAAACAGAAAGACAATGAGGGAGTCCAAGAGGGTTTGTTTCAGGTTCAACAACTTTCTAGCAGTTAAAATTGTCTCCTTAAATCAACAGACAATATCCTCCTAAGACCCTGCATCCACATATGACAGGAGTCATCAAGTACATCTGCACAAGGGCCAGATTTATTCCTGACAGAGACCACGGGGCCAGACTTCCAAATCCACAAAAAAATACATAAATATTTTGGTCTGATTGAAATATTATTGTAGTAGTATTAGTATTTTCTTCCAAAATGCAGGACATGTTTAGTCATTACCAGGGAGATCTGTCCCTATCTAGCCCCCATTTTGACACTTTTTATCCCTTTTTGATACTTTTTGCACCTTTTTTCTTCTTTTACCAATTTTTTCAAGATTTTAACCCCTCTTAAAATACTTTTCTGCATGTTTCACCCCCTTCACTCTTTTATCCATTTTTTGCCACTTTTTTACCCCTTTTCATTATATTTTTTTCAATAATTGTTGCAATGTTTACATCAATGTTTGGCACTTTCAACCATTTTGCCACTCTTAAACCCAGCTTTTCCAGGCTATTTCTGCTGTTTTTGCAAATTTTCACCAATTTTTGACACTTTTTGCCTCTTTACCTCATTTTTTGCAATTCTTTAGCCCTTTTTAAATCACTTTTTTCAGCATGTTTTATCCTCTTTGAGCCACTCTTTTATCCATTTTACAACTTTTCTTCTATTTTCCACTTTTTAACCCCTGGTAATTATTCGTTGCACTATTTTTGCCACTTTTAACCCATTTTTTATACTTTTGCCACTTTTCCCCTCATTTATCTTTTTTTTTTTTTTTTTTTTTGCAGGATTTGAACCCCTCTTAACCCCCTTTCCTGCATGTTTTACCAACTTTTATCCATTTTTTGCCACTTTTTAGCCCCTTTTCATTACATTTTTTCAACATTTAAATCAATGTTTGCTTCTTTTGACTCATTTTGCCCTTTTAAATCATTTTTTCCAGCATGTTTTATCCTCTTGATCCCACTTTTCTTCTGTTTTGACACTTTTTAACCCCTTTTCATTACTTTTTTGCCCTATTTTTGCAACTTTTAGCCCATTTTTGATACTTTCACCCATTTTTTCCTCTCTTCACCACTTTTTCACCAATTTTTGTCCCGTTGTGTCACTCCACAACCCATTTTTCCATTTATCACCCATTATTTTGTAACAGTTCTGCCATCCTTAACCCTTTTTTAGATATCTGCTAATTATGACAGTAAATGTCAGTAAAAACAATCAAATCTTCAGTCATTCTAAAACTATTTCAGTATGAATTGTTTGTTGGATTGATTTAACAGCTGCAGACATTTTAAAGCCAAAGGATACTCTTAAAACCACAACATCTTCTTTTCCTCCTTTTCTGAATTTAACGATCGGGGGCCGGGGGCCTGATGTGGCCTTTGCAGAGTTCACTCCCCCCTGTTGGAGTGTAGACTCCAACAAAGGGGAGTGAACTGCTAATAAATGGGTCAGTGTGGTGTGCAGTGAACACTCATTCACAGGCCTCACCTCCCATATCAAGAGGGCAAGTCCGGTCGCAACTACTAGCGCCACCTCTGCAGTCTGGCATCCATCAGAGTGGCCAGACCAGTAGGTGTATCCACCCACACTAGTCTCACCAGTGGCATGCCGTGTAACCTCAGACAAGGCAGCAACAGAAATCCCCAGCCTAGCCATCTCACTCAGCATCAGTATGCAAGAGTCCTCCTGGAGAGAAGTCACATTCTAGTCACAACCTCGTGGTTTTTGCAGGAATGGTGAGAAAATATCCAGACAGCAGCAGATTTATGGGCCAGAATGTCTTGTTGATGGTTGGAGTTGGTAGTAAGGCAACTTTATTCCCAACCAAGGTATGAAGAAGAGAAATATGTGGATGTGTGATACGTTGATCCTTGACCAAGGTGCTGCTCCTGTTAGCTAAGACCAGGAAACTGGAGCTACAATCCAAACAGGATCAAAATGTTGGCAATGGAAGATTGGAACAATTTTGCCTGGTCTGATGAGTCATAGTTTCTGTTGCCACATTTAAATGGTTGGGCCAGAATATGGCGTTGTTATTATGAAAACCTGGCAGACCAGCAACACCCATGGCATGTTCAATGGCTCTTAAATCATCTTGACCACACTGCCATGGCTAAATGCATTAGTTGCTGCCATGTGAATGGCTAATCAGTCCGTGTATCTATCTTTTTACCAAATCAAAAACAGGCTTACCTCATCAGAAGAGTCTTCTGTTGTTCTGTTTCTGGATGGTCTCTTCCCTGCTTCTTAACTGCTCTTCATCTCGCAACTCTCTTAACATCTGAAGTTGGACTGGGTGTGTCAGGAGCAGATGGATGGAGTTATATAGCTGGAAGTTTTCAGAAACATTTTTGCTAAACCAGCGCTGACTCCTGGCTTAAACTGGCAAGTGCTCTGACGTTCAGGCAAAATAATTGTCTTTCTATGCAAATGTTCTTTGTCGACATTGTTGCTGAACCTCATGGGTAGATGACAGATGACAGTCATGCAAATCTGAAATATAGAATCTGTCATCTATGACACTGCAGCTGTGTAGTGAAATTCCTTTGCTCTTTCCAGAACAAGATGTTCCAACAATTCCTGGACAGACTGAGCGATGAGGCTTCCCTTGGTTAGCAGAGTTTGAGGCATTGACAAGAGGGTGAGGGATGTCCACCACCAAGGAAACCATAAATGTTGGTCCAAGGAGGTGAAAGGTTAGGAGGTGAAAACTTGCCTCTTGGCAAGATACAGGTGTGTGTCATCCACAAAGTTGTGAAAATCTGTGCTGTGCTTTGTGGAAAGGGCACCCAGTGGCAGTCTAAACAATGAAAACAGACGGCCGCTAAAACAGACCCCTGGGGAACCACGCAGGTAAGGGAGGGTTAAGGAAGGGACTCCAGCTCTAACCTGTAATTTCCACAAGGTTCATCTACATAGTGTTCTGTTGGTGCCAACTGTACCCTCCCCCACTGGTTTTGTTTCTGAAGATTAGTGCAGTTCAGAGCAGCAGGGTTATGGGACAGCAAGACCGGACAAGACAACAACACGCATTACTTTGCCTGTTCAATAAGTAACGCATGCTAGCAGTGACTCAGTCAAAAATAGACTCAGTGGGAACTTTGAGTAGAGCAAAGTGGAGTTATTTAGAAAGGACAGGCTCCATTTTGATATCTTGAAACTCATAATACATGCTAACCCAGGCACAAAGCACAGAAAGGTTGGACTTTTGCATGCATGTTTTGGGACAAACATGGATCAAACCAATAAGTGCATCAGCCAGCTCTCCAAACTTTTGAAGCCTTCCCACAAAATCAGAAACAATAAAAAACATGAAGTGAAAACTCCTCTTGCACCTTCGGATTGAAAAGAGCCAGTCGAAGAGGTTCAGGCATCTGATCAGGATTGGTGCCTTCCTTTAGAGGCAACAAGGCAGGAGTCCTTGAGAGAAGTCCTTGGGGTAAGCCTAAAACTTGCTGTGTACGAGAGATTCCATCTGGCCTTGAGACACCTCAGGATCCCTCAAAAGTTGGAAAGTCATTGGAAAGAGGGGTGTCAGGGTTGATCGGCTTAGTGTGCTGCCATCATAACACAACTCTTTCTGCCACATTAAAAATGTAACAAGAAAATGTTCTGACATCGAACTGTGGAGAAGGTCCTGTACAGTATGTTGGGAACTCGCTGATATACAGTGTGTCCATAATTCTAGCATATCCTCTAAGTATGACTTGGCTCCACAGACTAAAGCTTTTGGATCAGGTTTTGGGTGGATACAGGTGCAGTATTTTCCTGTTCCCATAAGAATCCGCTAGTGTTGCACCATCAGGGCATTCTGAAATGCAATACATGCCAAAAAGCTTAGCTCTGGCATTATCAAAGGACTATGTAGATGGACCATGTGGAAATGGAGGGTTGCAAATGTTATCTGGAAGGTTGCATGTATTGTCCTATGCTTTTTCCTGGTTTCTACTCTTCTTCGTGGCACAGGTACAGCATGCTAGAGTTCCTGGTCGATGTAGATTCAAATACAACAGAGGTAAAGTCATACTACTTGGCAAACAGAGCCACAGCCCAAGCGTATGCAGCACACACGCGATCGCTGAATGTCTCGAGTTGAAGGCAAAGACGAGGATCCAAACCAGTATACCACCAAACTTCAGCATCAGGGTGACCATTATGGCCGTGGTGGTCTGCAAAGCCCTCAACTTTGATTGGTCAAGCTGCTCCTTACCCCCTCCCACCTTCCACAGTCCGAGACCAACTAGACCACGCAGAACAGAAAAGCTGCAGAAAAAGATGACTACTGACGTGCAGGCCAGAACTCCAAAAGAAATCTCAGTGGGGAACTCAGGGTAGTAAAACGATGTGCAAACCATGACTACAAAGCTGAGCAGCAAGGCACCAGTGATGCTGATGTTTCTGATCTTCACTCCAGTCTCTTTTCTCAGCACTCTGTATGTGATGTGGTGACAAACAGCAACGTAGTGCTCCATACAAGTTAAGCACTGAAACAGTGTTTGTCCTGTGTAACTGAAAGTTGAGCAAAAATACCCAACCATCATCATCCGTGGAATAGTCTTGAATAAGCCGAGGTAGTAGAAGGCCGAGCCAGTCACACCGACGATCTGCATCATGACCAAGGACAAGGTAAAGACATCAGAGTGGCTCATTGTTCTCGTGGTTGAGAACTTCTGTTGCCTCCATTGTTGGAAACCTGTCCAGAGGACCAGGATGTAGAGCAGGAGGAGGAGGGGGGAGCTGGTGGTGATGAACATGGTATAGAAGATGTAGCTGACAGTAATGTCAGAGCAGCTGAATTTCTCAGAAGAGTTTGAGAAGAGTGGCAGCGTATCGTTGGACGAGTTGTTGGTCTGCATGTTTGGTGATAAAGGCCTATGTAAAAAATGCAAAAGGACTTTACATTAGGGGGTAAGTTTTAGGCCCAAGATCTAACAGCCACATCAGACCACACAGACACTTTAAGTTCACTTTCGCATTAGGCCCAGTTGTTTCGAACCATGCTGCAGTGTGATTCCTCCCCCTCCCCCTTTCCCTCGCTGGCTTGCTTTCACACTATCAACATCAAACTGTGCCAGGGCCCACTTGCACATTTACTCGGTCTGAAACTGCAGACTATGTACATAGCCGGTTTACAACCCTGCCAAGGAGGAGAAAGAAGAAGAAGCTACCATGGCAACCACTCACGTCATGACCTGAACAAAGTTTGTTTTTGTTTTGACCAGGCAAAAAAGTCCATCCTACGGCTATCTATCCTACACATCTACGGCTCTGTCCACATGTAGACGAAAAAAGATATATTGCCCTTTCATTTTGAAAAAGTTTTCTGTAGACGGAATCAGAATCGAACCACTGAACCACTGAAAACGACTGAAAACGCTGTGGTGCATATGACAAGCCTGTATGTGGCGCTGTAACGCTGCCATGGAAATGCATTAAAAGAGAGAAGAAGAACACAGAAACTGCACTGAACTCTCTTCTAGCTGCCTTCCTGGTTGTTCTCCGCGTTGGATTTAAAAACATGTGGTGTCTGAGTTTCACGGCGGTGGTTAAGGAGCATCAGATTTTGCTGTAAAAGCCATAATTAGCTCAGTCACTTCTGCAGCACGAACACAACCCTGAAGTCCACCATGTTTGTTTTGGTTGGACCCACACAGGCGCCTTAAGGGAGCTACTCTATGTGTCAAGAAAGGTTTGGGTAGCCATCCACACAGAGACAAAACGGTAGTCATTTATGGATTTATACACTCTGGGACCCGTTTTCAAAAGTATTGTTTACAGTCACCCAAAACGCCGTATCTGTGTGGACGAAACGCCAATAAGACAAAAAACTTTAGCGTATACTCCTGAATTCGTCTCCATGTGGATGAGGCCTACTACAGCTCAGAGGATTAAACGGGTTCGCGACGCGCAGATACAGCAGTTTTTGAGATGAAAGGAGACTTTTATTGCCTTTGCACCTCCTCTCACTGACTCCAACTGTGTTCATCTGTAAGGTGAGTCACAACAGACCGTTTATTGACTGGATTCTGATGATTTCCGCCCTTTATTGAGGAAAAATGTGAACAAACTGGAGCGCTGTGGAAAGAAGTTTAGTTTTTACAATGACGTCATAAAGCTAGAAACAACACTCTGGTATCCAGGCACGGTTGCATTCACATCTCATCTGAACCATGCCAGAGTTTACTTGAATCGTGCCCGAGATCCCCCACCCCAGTTTGTTTGCATTCACACTTACCAAAACGAACCTGACTTCGGGTTCAAGTGCACTCGGATCTGGGACCAGGCCCCTAGTGTGAAAGCCACCTTAGTCTTTTAGAATGGCAAGAATGGCAGACTCAGGATGTTCGAATAATAAAAGGGAACCTGCTGATTGTGTAAGGGCACCAACTCACAAAAGTTGTGATATATTTATATTAAATACCAAGAAACCCTGGTAAGGATAGATGGTTTTTTTTATTATTTGATGAAACAAACGATACCACTAGAATAAAACAGATAAGAAACTATAAACTATTACCCTTTTTTAGGGTCAGCAAAAATTAGCTCAATACCAAAGATGCTCATGACACTTTACTGCATTTTCTACACAATTGGACATGTATCAAAAGTAGCGCCGTGTCAACTACAAGGACTTCGTCTTGCTTTGTCCACTTTGAGGCCAGTTTAGAGAAGATTTGATTAACCCTTGTGCCCTCCTCGGGCATTTTTGGACATTTTTCTCAACTTTTTTTTGTGATCATTTTGTCAGTTTTACAGCTTGTGGCATGAATTTTTACAGGAACTTTTCTTTCTAGTTAAATTTTTGAAATCCAAAATGTTTTACTCTTAAATGTCATTCTTACTCTCTCAATGAATTTTGTACCCTCTGGATCACCATACATCAATATTTTTTTCTACTTTTTTCATAAATCTCTTAAATCTCTCTACACATAGGTATTCATAATTCATACAGTTCAACTATTATGGGAGAGTTTCCATGGCACATCGCACATTCAGGTCTTCCTGCAAATGCCCCCAATGACCAAAATGACCCTAATTGGTTGATTTCTACATTTTCTGGTCAGTATATTTATTTAAAAGCCTGTTTTTATGGGTCCAGATAAGAATCTGTACAGTTCAAAATAAGTGAGCCCTATCAAAAATTTAAAAATGTTCAAATTAATTCCAAAGGTATAATTGTCTTAAATAAAGTGGAAAATATCAAAATGGACCCACCTTGTGTATTTCTGATGGAGATATCTGTGTCTGGTCTGTCCGTCGAGAGACGCCCTGATAGAAATGATTGACTGCATTGGTTTTGTCTGCATGGGAGGGAAATCTGAAACCTATTTGCATGATGTCAAACCACTAATGACATCATTTCAATCCATTTTATTTTCAAAGAGCAAGTCGACTATTTCTTGCACCACATTCTGATGATAAGGCTTTGATATTCTCCTAATCTAGAGATGCTAAAGTACGACCCTCTTCTTTTTCCTGGATGCATGGTGCTTGGAAACCACAGTCCTGAGGTCAGCCCTTAGCCCTACAGGATAACGTCCCCCTCCTCATCAGGTACATGATGGGCTGGATGAAGCTGCCAAACACAGAGAAAGAGAACGAGACAGGAAGCAGGAGACAATTGTACACCTGGCGGGATAGTCGACCTTGCAGCGGCATCGCCAGCACGGTGGGCAGGTAGTTCAGAACCACCATTATCTGCAAAATCACAATTCTCAAGTCAGTTCAGTTATTAAAGACATTTAGAGAATATGTGTCTTCAGGACATATGTTTGTAATAAGTGATCAAATCATTTCTATTATAGTTGTTGGTCCAATAACCAAAGGTAGCAGGTCTACCTGAAGGACCAGAACGGTAATGAAAGCCTTATTCCTGTTTGGATCGACTTGCTCTTTGTCTCCACATGGAGCGGGCTGGTGAAGGACCTGGAAGAGAAAAGTACAGTACAGCATCCTGCACGTGTCCAGGCTTATATAGTGAGTGTCTAGGCTTTAAATACTGGATAGATTAATGTTGAAAAGACAGTTTTAAATTCTGTCTGTTGCTTTTTTTTTGGCACTGTTATGGTGTTTACGGTTGAGCCCCCAATCTTTATTTATATATGCCTGGCTTACAAAATGCTCAGTGTTTCCTAGCCCACTGATAAAAAGTGTGTTTTTCTGTAAAGTTTCAAGTTTAAAGGGATACTTTAACATTTTGGCAAATTTGCCATTGCCATAACTCCTATAGTCTTAGTAAAAGGTTTGTTTCCTTTAGTTGTCGGTGCAAGCTGTTTCCAACAACTCCAAAACACTCTCGTGGACAAGTTGTGACCTGTACATTCACCATGCTGTGAAATAATCATGGAACATTACGAGACAGAGATGTTTTAAAGCCAAATGCAAAGCCAGAACTACACTCCAGACATTGCTGCTGCACTGAGTCACTCCGCCCACTGGTTCACTCAAGAAACAGTTCACGAGTATTTGCTTTATGTGTCTTAATGTTACATAAGTATACGTTATTTCATAGCGTGGTGAATGTGCAGGTCATAACTTGTCCACTAGAGCGTTTTGGAGTTGTTGGATTGTGTATTTGATGAGTTTGAAGAGGGAAAGCAAAAATTCCGTCTGCTAACATAACGTTAGCGGCGCAGCTGGTTTAATGGTCCCCAGATCTAGAAACAGCTTACACTGACAACTAAAAGGAAATGGTCCTATTACTACGACTACAGGAATTATGGCAATGGGCGAATTTGACAAAATGTTGAAGTATCCCTTTAAGGATTGTTAAGAATTGTCAGTTGCAGGCTGTTGTTTCCCCCAATTAATGTTACACACAGCCTTTGAAATGGTCATTGTTGTCAAGTAGGCTATTAAAGCTTGTTTTCCTGTGAAGACAAATCCAAAATTTTCTGTCGTGGGTTCCGCATGAGCCCCCAATTTGCATAATACTCAACCATGGCATATATATAAATATATGGTGCTTAACAAATTTATTAGACCACCTGTCATAAAAACGAGAAAACATAAATATTTTAGAAATCTTTCAAAAACTTGTTTGGAACTAAAAACTAAAACTAAAAACGTTTTACCATTTTGAACAGGAATGAGGAATTTCAAACTGAATTCACCCAAATTTGAGCCGGCTCACAAGGCTTCTCTGAGAAGTCGGAAATGAATCAAGCATAACATTCAACCACTAAAACTCATTTTTCTGTTCAGGAATGACAGTAAATAACTATAATCTGACAAATTCATCAAGAAATATTAATGTGCTTTACTATTTTTTCAGTTTTTTGTAAATCAATAAATTTGAAAATTCATGGTTAACAATAATAATTATATTTTAGCATTAAAAATATCATTTGGGTTAAAGAGCTTCTACAAATTGGTGTATTAACCATTGCAGAAACATAAAAAATGATTTTGGTAATTACCAATGCTGTTAATTTAGGGCAGCTGTGGCATAAACCTTACTTTGGGTGGTGGTCTAATAAATTTGCTAAGCACTGTATATTTATACTAAATTGCCAAAAGTATTCACTCACTCATCCAAATCATATAAATCAGGTGTTCCAATCACTTCCATGGCCACAGGTGTATAAAATCATCACCTAGACAGGTTTCTACAAACATTAGTGAAAGAATGGCTCGCTCTCAGGAGCTCAGTGAATTCCAGCGTGGTACTGTGATAGGATGCCACCTGTGCAACAAGTCCAGTGGTGAAATGTCCTCGCTCCTAAATATTCCACAGTCAACTGTCGGTGGTATTATAACAAAGTGGAAGCGATTGGGAATGACAGCAACTCAGCCACCAAGTGGTAGGCCACGTAAAATGACAGAGCGGGGTCAGCAGATGATGAGGTCATAGTGCGCAGAGGTTGGAAACTTTCTGCAGAGTCAGTGGCTACAGACCTCCAAACTTCATGTGGCCTTCAGATTAGCTCAAGAACAGTGGTAGAGAGCTTCATGAATGGGTTTCCATGGTTGAGCAGCTGCATCCAAGCCATACATCACCAAGTGCAATGCGAAGTGTTGCATGCAGTGGTGTAAAGCACACCGCCACTGGACTCTAGAGCAGTGGAGACGCCTTCTCTGGAGTGACCAATCGCACTTCTCCATCTGGCAATCTGATGGACCAGTCTGGGTTTGGTGGTTGCCAGGAGAATGGCACTCGTCTGACTGCATTGAGCCAAGTGTGTCACGATCCTCGTCTGTTAAGTTTATTTTTCACCTTTTTCGCACTTTCATGTCTGTTTCATTTTTTGCTGGTTCTAATTTCTCCTTTCTATTTTTAGATCAATCACGCTTCATGCACCGCGCCCCCGCCTTTTCCTCTCTGACTCTCCTTACCTCTTGTGTCACTCACCTCGTCCCCTCCCTCTCCTGTTCTCCGTCCTGCACGCTGCTCCTCACACCGGTCCTGCATCACTAATTAGTCATAGTATAATACTCACCTGCTCACCCACCTCCTTTGTTAGTCCGTTGACCTTTCTTGTCACGTACCAGCTCTCTAGTTTACTCACGTCTTTGTTTTCATCTCGATCTCGACCACGCCAGCCCGTTTTGACTCCGCTCCTGCCTGCTGCTTATTTTGTACCTTTGCCTGTGAGTTTTGGAACTTCTGGTTTTTGACTTTGGACTGTATTAAAGAATCTGATTTTTGCTTCACGTCAACCTGTCTGAGAGTCTGCATTTTTGAGTCCTGCAATTCTGTGTTCTGGTCCATGGTTCTGACAGAACGGACTAACCAGAATGGACTCAGCAGATTCTGATCCTGTCCGTCACGCTCTGAAGGTCCAGGGCCAGAGAATCGCGCAGCAGGAGGAACAGATCTCCTCCGTGCACACCTACGTGAAGGAGATGACCGCGCGCCAGGAGGCGCTGATCCACGACCTGAGCGCGCAGCTGAACTCCCTGACTCAGCTGCTTCACAGAAACATCACACCTGCCACTGATTCTGCCGCCACTTCTGCCACGCTACCTGCTCCGGTCGTCGAGGTCTCGCCGGCTCCACCTGTCGCTCCCTCAGCGCTGCAACTCTCCCGGCCGGAGAAGTTCTCAGGAGATTCCGGTGATGTTAGACCCTTCCTGACCCAGTGTGAACTCCATTTCGAGCTTCAGGCCTCTGCCTTCCCCTCGGACCGAGCCAAGGTAGCTTACATCCTGTCCCATCTCTCCGGACGCGCCGCAGCTTGGGCCACTGCCGAATGGACGCGCAGATCGGCAATCTGCTCGTCCCTGGCCGCCTTCACACATGCGCTCCAGCAGGTGTTCCAACAGACCTCCCCAGGGCGAGAAGCTTCACACGCTCTCCTCAGGCTGAAGCAGGGGGAGACGCGCGGACTTCGCCATCGAGTTTCAGACGCTGGCAGCAGAGAGCGACTGGAACCCTGCTGCCCTTACTGATGCCTTTTTCCAGGGGCTCGGAGCCCATCAAGAATGCCATGATCTCCATCGACCTTCCTGCAGAGCTAGATCCACTCATCGCCCTCGCCATCAAGATTGATCGCCGCCTGTCAGAAAGGGAGAGAGAGAGAGGACGTCTCTCCCACCGAGTGTCTCCTCCGCGGAGTTGGAGGAGAGACTCCGCTGACCTCCCTACCCCGAGTCGCCCACCTCCCTCGGCCCTGCTGCCTCCGGGTCCCACCGAGGAGCCCATGCAGTTGGGTCACACACGCCTTTCCATGGAGGAGAGCTCCGTCGACAGAGGGATGGGAGATGTTTTACTGCGGCCAATTAGGTCATGCCGTGAGTAAGTGCCATGTTAAGGCCGCCTTACACCCCCAGAGACAACAACTGCCGGTGAGTGAAATCATCACTGTGAACACTATTAATCATGTCCAGCCCCAAGTACAAGTAATTTCTAATCATGACTGTATCTCGGTGCCCGCTCTAATTGATTCTGGGGCAGAAGCTAACCTGATTCATTCTCGTCTCATCAGGATCCTAGCGTTGAAACTGTTTAAACTTCCCCGTCCCTTGGAGGTGAAAGCCGTTGATGGTTCCCAGCTGGGCAAGATAACGCACCGCACACAGACAGTTCAAGTAAAATTCCCTCACACACGGAAAGAATCAGTTTCCATGTTTTTCGAGGCATGTCACATGACGTGATCCTAGGCCATCCCTGGTTAGCGCTACACAACCCCCAATTAGACTGGGTTACAGGGCAGATCCGGGGATGGGGGGAGAAGTGTAAAGATGCCTGTTTTTTCAAGAGGACAGTCATTGAACCAGTTAGCCAAGACCCCGATCTCGTTAACGTTCCCCCCTGTTACCATGATTTAGCTGAGGTTTTCAGTAGAAGCAGGGCAACCTCTCTCCCTCCTCACCGTGAATATGACTGTGCCATTGACCTGGTGCCGGGCTCTTCCCCTCCTCGGGGAAGACTCTATTCCCTTACAGCACCTGAACGCACCGCCATGGAAGACTACATCAGGGACTCCCTCGCCGCAGGAATCATTAGGCCCTCCACCTCTCCAGCGGGGGCGGGCTTTTTCTTTGTGGACAAGAAGGACAAGACCCTTCGTCCCTGTATTGATTATAGAGGTTTGAACAATATCACGATAAAGAACCGGTACCCTCTCCCACTCATTTCCACAGCGTTTGAGCTCTTAGATGGCGCCAAGGTTTTTACCAAATTAGACCTCCGTAATGCTTACCACCTAATCAGAATCAGAGAAGGAGATGAGTGGAAGACTGCATTCAATACCCCCACTGGTCACTATGAATATCTTGTCATGCCCTTTGGCTTAACCAATGCCCCCGCAGTGTTCCAGAACCTAGTCAATGATGTATTGAGAGAATACCTTAACATCTTTGTCTTTGTTTACCTTGATGACATCCTGATCTTTTCTCCCAATGAAGAATCTCACAGGCAGCATGTCCGTCTGGTCCTCCAGAGGCTGCTGCAAAATCAGCTGTTTGTCAAAGCTGAAAAGTGTGAGTTTCACAAACCCACCGTGTCCTTCCTGGGGTTTGTGTTCGCTGAGGGAGAGGTAAGGATGGATCCTGACAAAATCACAGCTGTAACCAACTGGCCCACTCCCAAGTCCCGTAAGGACGTCCAGAGGTTCCTAGGTTTTGCTAAGTTTTACCGCAAATTTATCCGTAATTACAGTGCCGTTGCCTCACCCCTGCATGCCCTCACTTCTCCTCACAGGCCATTCGTCTGGAGCCCGGAGTGTCAGTCTGCGTTCCGGGTCCTAAAAGAGCGCTTCACGTCAGCCCCTGTCCTCACTCTTCCAGACCCAGGTCAGCAGTGTATTGTAGAAGTAGATGCCTCTGATGTCGGAGTTGGAACCATATTGTCCCAGATAAGTCCCATTGATGGTAAATTGCATCCTTGTGCCTTCCTGTCTAAGAAATTGTCTCAAGCAGAACGTAACTATGACATAGGTGACAGGGAGCTGCTGGCGGTTAAACTGGCTCTGCAAGAGTGGAGACATTGGCTAGAGGGAGCCACTCAACCATTCCAAGTTTGGACAGATCATAAAAACCTTGAGTATCTTAAGACGGCCAAGAGGTTAAATTCCCGGCAAGCCAGGTGGTCTCTATTTTTTGACAGATTTAGTTTCACTATTACTTTTAGACCTGGCTCCAAGAATGTCAAGCCTGACTCCTTATCTCGCCTATTTGACTCTGCTAATATTAATTCTGTGCTCAAGTCGGTGTTATCCCCCTCTTGTTTTATTTCTACACTATCTTGGGAGATAGCTGACCGTGTCAGGGAGGCTTTAGATCTGGTCGAGAGCCCGTCAGAGTGCCCCAAGGGGAAATTGTTTGTTGTACCGGAGCTTAGGGGCGCAGTTATAGATTCGGATCACACACTCAAGACCTCATGACATCATGGCATTTTCAAGACCTTGTTTCTCATTAATCAAAGATTCTGGTGTACTAACATGAAGAGGAGGTCACTGAGTATGTCAACGCCTGTACCATCTGTGCTACCTGTAAGTCTCCCAAGCAGAGAACAGTGGGGAACTTAGACCGTTGCCCATCCCCAAGAGACCCTGGTCACACCTCTCCATGGACTTCACACAGGACTGCCCCCTTCTGCAGGTAACACCACAGTACTCACTGTGGTTGACCGTTCTAAAAATGGTACATTTCATTCCTCTGCCTAAGCTGCCCTCGGCCAAAGAAATGGCCGAGATCATGTTAAATAAGGTGTTCAGACTCCATGGTTTTCCCACAGACATTGTGTCCGACAGAGGACCCCAATTCGTCTCTCGTTTCTGGAAGGAATTCTGCAGTCTCCTGGGAGCCAGTGTGAGCCTGTCTTCAGGGTTCCACCCCCAAACTAACGGCCAATCCGAGCGCCTGAACCAGGAGCTGGAGACAGGTTTGCGCTGCCTTGCTTCCCAGGAGCCGTCCTCATGGTCTGAAAAGTTAGTTTGGTTGGAATATGCTCACAACACCCTACCTACATCTTCCACTGGTTTTTCCCCATTCCATGTAGTGCATGGTTATCAACCACCTCTGTTCCCCTCCATAGACTCTGAATCCACAGTCCCGTCTGCATTAACTCTGGTCCGAAGATGCAGGAGAACCTGGGAGCGAGCACGGCAGAACCTCGTAAAAAGATCTGCCGCATACAAAGTTGCAGCGGACCGCAAGAGGGCTCCCGCTCCGGAATACAAGGATGGACAAAGGGTGTGGCTCTCAACTCGTCATCTGCCTCTGCGTGTCCAGTGCCGTAAGCTCGCACCCAGGTTTGTTGGTCCATTCCCCATCTCTAAGGTCATAAACCCTGTAACAGTGAAATTAAAGCTCCCCAGGACAATGCGTATTCACCCAGCTTTCCACGTCAGCCAAGTGAAGCCCACCAGGGACAGCGCTCTGGTCCCTCCGGCCAAGCCCCCTCCTCCCGCCCAACTCATCGATGGTGACCCCGTTTACACTGTAAGGAAGCTGCTCGCGGCTCGCCGTCGGGCCGGGGTCTCCAATATCTCGTGGATTGGGAGGGGTATGGCCCAGAGGAACGGTCTTGGATTCCCTCCCGCTTCGTTATGGACCCCTCACTCATCCATGATTTCCACGCTTCGCATCCTGATGTTCCTGGGCCGTCGGGAGCCGGCCCTTGAGGGGGGGGCACTGTCACGATCCTCGTCTGTTAAGTTTATTTTTCACCTTTTTCGCACTTTCATGTCTGTTTCATTTTTTGCTGGTTCTAATTTCTCTTTTCTATTTTTAGATCAATCACGCTTCATGCACCGCGCCCCCGCCTTTTCCTCTCTGACTCTCCTTACCTCTTGTGTCACTCACCTCGTCCCCTCCCTCTCCTGTTCTCCGTCCTGCACGCTGCTCCTCACACCGGTCCTGCATCACTAATTAGTCATAGTATAATACTCACCTGCTCACCCACCTCCTTTGTTAGTCCGTTGACCTTTCTTGTCACGTACCAGCTCTCTAGTTTACTCACGTCTTTGTTTTCATCTCGATCTCGACCACGCCAGCCCGTTTTGACTCCGCTCCTGCCTGCTGCTTATTTTGTACCTTTGCCTGTGAGTTTTGGAACTTCTGGTTTTTGACTTTGGACTGTATTAAAGAATCTGATTTTTGCTTCACGTCAACCTGTCTGAGAGTCTGCATTTTTGAGTCCTGCAATTCTGTGTTCTGGTCCATGGTTCTGACAAAGTGTAAAGTTTGGTGGAGGGGGGATTATGGTGTGGGCTTGTTTTTCAGGAGCTGGGCTTGGCCCCTTAGTTCCAGTGAAAGGAACTCTGAATGCTTCAGCATACCAAGAGATTTTGGACAATTCCATGCTCCCAACTTTGTGGGAACAGTTTGGGGATGGCCCCTTCCTGTTCCAACATGACTGTGCACCAGTGCACAAAGCAAGGTCCATAAAGACATGGAGGAGAGAGTTTGGTGTGGAGGATCTTGACTGGCCTGCACAGAGTCCTGACCTCAACCTGATAGAACACCTTTGGGATGAATTAGAGCGGAGACTGAGAGCCAGACCTTCTCGTCCAACATCAGTGTGTGACCTCACGAATGGAAGAATGGTCAAAAAATTCCCATAAACACTCCCAAACCTTGTGGAAAGCCTTCCCAGAAGAGTTGAAGCTGTCATAGCTGCAAAGGGTGGACCGACTTCATATTAAACCCTTTGGATTAAGAATGGGATGTCACTTAAATCCCTGTTTGTGGTTAGTTGTTAGTCTCATCAGGCCACCTTAGCGTGAGACATAGCACATGGGGGCTTGTCCGGGAACTCCAACATAACAACAAACAGCCGTAACCTTGATGTAAACATTATACATCACCATCTATTTTTGCTTTTTCAGCAGTTTTCTAGTCCATGAAAATGACCGGTTTTGTGTGAAGATTAGTGACATGACCAAGAGAAGTCCTAAATGAAAATATGACGGAATGGTGGTACATTTTTGCGGCAACTAACCGTGATGTTATCTCTCTCCTCCGGCAGAGTTACACTGACCTGTAAAATCCTGACGCAGCAGAAACCCTGCAGGATCAAGACCAGCAGGAAGAGCACTAGGAAAGCAAAGATGAACTTCTGGACCCAACAGATAGAGAAGATTAGCGTCAGAACCCAAACCAGAGGGAGCGCACGGAGCCGAGTCCTCACCGTGCTGTACCTGACAGACACACGGAAGCATGCTTTCACATTTCAGTCAGTTAAACCTTCTCTTTATGAGTCAGCGAATGTGTTTCTGTTGATCCTCAGACCTCAGATAGAGCACAGGGTGGACCACTCCTAGATATCTCTCCAAACATACACAGGCCTGAAGCAGAGGACGGCCTGTGGAGGAAAAGAATGTTACATTCAGATCACGTAACTGTCAGAAGGGTTCAACGGTGAATTTACTCTTCAACCTGTTTACCTGAGATCAGCAGGCCATAGAAGAAGAGGTTGACCATGTACAGAGAGGCAGCCTTGGTGAAGTAGTAGTTGAGCGGCCGCAGGAGGGAAGCCACCATGCACACACACTCCAGCAACGCCAGGTTTAGAGTAAACACCTACGACGGGCAAGAACAGATCTTAATGGGGGTACAGGACTGACTACTGCTTCACGTGGTCCACTTTTTTAAAAACAAGTTTCACCACTTTTTAACCCATTTTTGCAATTTTTCTTGCCACTTTTTGCCAATTGTTCCTGCTTTGTGTCCTCAATTTTTGTCACTTTTGTCCATTTTTGCAACTTTTTTTGCTGCCTCTTGTCCATTTTTTACCTCTTTTCTACCATGGATCACTTTTTTGCCACTGATAACATACTGTTTGCCCATTTTTGCAACCTGTTACCAATTTTTGCCACTTTCACCCCATTTTTACTTCTGTTCTATATTTGCCCAGCACACAGTTTTGCCACTCATGTCTCTTTTAACCCTTTGCCCTCCTCAAATTTACTACCCTCTGGACAACTTTGAGGCAAAAACTAAACTTACAGAAAACTACTATTAAATCAGCATACATCAATATTTTTTTCTACTTTTTTATTTCATAATTCTCTTTAACAACTTCAGACCTGCTCAAATCTAACAAACATCATATAATTTTCAAGATTTTAACCCTTTCAATGCCAGTTTGATTATTTGAAATATTTTATTTTTTACTAAAAAACAAAAAAAGTGAATTATTTTTCATAAAATTAATAGTAGAAAGATGGAGCTTTGGTGCTGATGAGAGTCTTGGATGGGTCAAAGATTAGCAACAAATCTGATTTGATCGCATTAATATTTTTTACATAATGTCAGAAATACCCTCCTGACATCTTCGAGGCAAAAATGCCCCCATTGACTTCCATTAAAACCAGGTTTTTTAACCTCACTGTCATTGCAGTATAAAATCATGCATTCTTTAATGTCAGCATTTCAATGTGAAGAAGTCTAGTGAAATTTGACATTTTCACCGTATTCCACCAGATTCAACCATTTACTCATTGTAGGACCATGCACCAGATTCTTGTATTTTTGCCCGTTATATTATGGAGAGTTTTGTGTGAGTTTAAAAGGGTTAAAATTCTGAGAATTATTGAATGTTTGGTAGTTTTGAGCAGGTCTGAAGTTGTTAAAGAGATTTGTGAAAAAAGTAGAAAAAATATTGATGTATGCTGATTTAATAGCAGTTTTTTGTACGTGTACATTTTTTCCTCAAAGGTGTCCAGAGGGTAGTAAATTCACTGAGAGAGTCTGAATGACATTTAAGAGGAAAACATGTTGGATTTCAAAAATTTTACCGGAAAGAAAAGTTCCTGTAAAAATTCATGCAACAAGCTGTAAAACTGACAAAATGATCACAAATTAAAAAAAAAAAAAAAAAAAAATTGAGAAAAATGGCCAAAAATGCCCGAGGAGGGCTGAAGGGTTAAGCAACTTTTTGCCATATTTTGCAGCTTTGAACCAATGTTTGCCCACTTTTGCCTCTTCTTTTACTACTTGTAGCCTAATTTTGCTACTTTTAACCCTGTTTGTCCTTTTCACTATTTTTTTTTAGCTTTTTGCCCTTTTTTTTTTTTTACCACTTTTAATCTTTTTTTAACTCTTTTTTGCAAATGTTTGCCACTTCTGTCTTTTACTATTCACTAATTTTTGCTGCTTTTTGGCCTATTTGGCACTTTCAGCCCGTTTTACCACTTTTTGACCATTTGGCCATTTCTCACCAATATGTTCCACTTCTTTTTGCCACTTTTACCCCACTTTTGCTCATTGTTGCCCTGATTTAGCACTTCTGACTATTTTTTTGCTTATTCGTCACCTTTTAGATGCTTTTAACCATTTTTTACTGCTTTTTGCCCTGTTTGCCATTTTTAATCAGTTTTTGCCGCTTTTTCCCTTTTTCAAACATTTTTTGTGCTTTAGAACCATTATTGCCCTTTTTGTTTTTTCATTGTTTACTTTTTTATTCCTTGTTGCCCTATTTTATAACTTTTAAGCCATGTTGCCACTTTGTAGACTTTCAAACCATTTTTGCTACTATATGCCCATTATTGCCACTTTTCACCTTTTCTTTCTCTTTCACAATCATTCACTTCGTTTCCACTAAAGCTGTCTCAGTTTTTTATCCTTTATTTTTGACATCCTAACATTTCTGCACATCGTGGCTTAGCTATGAGGTCTAACATTACTTTCCTAACTGTTTCATTTACATTACTTTATAAAAACGTAAATGCGTTTTAAGAAAACGGTTTGCATTTCTTTATAAAGCTCTGTTTTGCTACAGCATAAATAGAAATAATATTTTGTGTTGCTTTAACATCATTTTTTATTATGAATAAAATCTGGATATCCCAGCTCAACTTTTCAATGACTGGCTGGGCCCCAGAGAGCTCTCCCTTTATCCCCCCTCATGCTTGGCCTTGGCTCCTACTGTAGTTTCATGTTGTTTTTAAGGTTAAAGGCATTTACCTCAGGGGCTTGGACGGAGCGAGAGCTATGGCTGATCAACCAGATGGTCCAGACATTCACTGGCAGACTGACCTGCAGGGTGAAGGACAGAGAGGAAGAAATTTCAGACATGGATGTAGATAAAACAACATCGATATGATGTCGTTTAGAAAACTGCTCAGTGGGGCTTAAAGCTGGAAACGTCCAACGAATCCTCTGAGTAAAGATGCAAATTCTCATGGGAAATTCCCCACAGAGTGAGCGGGCAGCGCTGATTCCTCATTACATACTGGTGACATAAATGTGTCTGATTATATACGGCATTGAAATAAAGGGAATAAACTGGAAAAAGTATATTTTTCACTAAACTTCCCTTCAGTTATGAACATGTCCACCTCTGCCAGTCATTCTATTGTAGTTCAGACGTCACCAGAAGGGCTCATACATCCCAGTACCAACATACCACAAGATTAGTGCTCTCCACCAGGAGCAGAAGCTGGATCCCCAGTGGGTTGGAGGGGCAGGGGTTCCATGGAGACCTGGTAGAGAGGTGACTGTTGTTGGAGGAGGAGTTCATCCTGACTGCAAAACAAAAAAGAACACTATAACGCAATGATACTCAACGTGTGGCTCTTTTGTGATGATCTGTGGCTCTTTAATGTCTTCATCTGAAATGTTATCCCCCCAGAAAACCTTAGAAAAGGGGAAAGGGGAAACTTTTTTGCCTTTTTAAACAATCTTTTGCCACTTTTTGTAAAAATAAGCTACGTTTTCTCATTAAAAACCACTTGGTTCCTTTTTGCCACTTTTTTCCCATTTGTGCCCTTTTCAGCATTTTTTTTTTTTGCCACTTTTTTCCCATTTAAACTATTTTTTTACCATTAAATACACATTTTTCCCTATTTTTTGGCCACTTTGCGACTTCTTTTTGCCACTATTTCCCCATTTTTCCACCTTTTTTCCATTTTTTCCCATTTTCACAATTTTCTTTGACACTTTCTGCCTATTTGAGCTACCTTTTGCCATTAAGCACCTTGTTTTTCCTATTTGTTGCCCATTTTTGCAACTTTTTTGCCAATTTTTGCCCATTTCTGCCCTTTTGTTAAACAATCTTTTGTCCAAATAAGCTACCTTTTGTCATTAAAAACCACTTGTTTCTTTTTCACCACTCTCCACCCCCCCACCCCCCATTTTTGCCCTTTTCCAGGAATTTTTTGTCACTTTATGCCCATTTAAACTACCTTTTACCATTAAATACCACTTGTTTCCAATTTTTTTTCCAATTTTTGTCACTTTTACCTTCTTTTTTCCAATTTTAGTCACTTTTCACTCTCTTTTGCCATGATTTTGCCACTTTTTGCCACCTGTAACTCATTTTTTTTCACTTCCCAACTATTTTCTAATTCTAACCATTTTTCCATTTCCATTTTTGCCCCTTTTCCTGCATTTTGGCTGCTATTTGTCCATTTTTGCCCCCTTTAACTTATATAATGCTACTTCAAGCCTTTTTGCCACTTTTCACCACTGAGATTGTGGATCTTGCAAAGGTATTTTTTCAACAATTTGGCTCTTTGGTTGAGGGTTGAGTAACACTGCTATAACATTTTAATGCTTATGTCACTCATCACCAGACTTCACAGGCACACATCAGTCCTGAATATATCTATGTTTCAATATCATTATGTCATCACAGCGCCACCTTCAGGCAACCGAGTATTTCCTTTTAAATATTCAGCCCCCGCACACCATTCAGCTTAGGCTTAGGATTTTTGGTCTGCATATGGGTCATCTTAAATCCTTCAAAAAAGCCTCTTGGAGCCATGCCAAAATCCCAACAGGAAGTCCACCAGCTTCATCTCAATTTCAAAATAAAGTTTTTTTTAAGGTGGAAAATGACTTTAACCTTTAAAAACTTTAGTAAACATCAGTCTCTGATCATCTGCTCTTTCCTGCAAGACGGCGTTATCGCACTGAACACTCCTACATGCTAACATCTCATCATAGCGCCCCCAACTGGTCACAGGAAGTGACACAAATTGGTCATCTCTCCATTCCTCTTATTGTGCTAAACCTATTGAGCTCTGATTTTGACAGAAAGGCATCAATAATTGGCCACAACAAAGATATGTTTCATTGAAGGATGCCTCGCTGGCGATGGCTTATTTCAAAATCTTGCCGATTTGACAGGAAGTATATGCAACTCTCATGCCAAACATCTAATTGCCTGTAAATTTCATATTTAGGATCAATTTCTGCCCATCTACATATTTAAAGGTTAATTTCATCATTTTGATGTAGCAACTGTACTAGCAACAGGAAGTGACACAATTTGGCCATTCCTTTTTTTGCGAGCAATTTGTTACCTCGCCGTTGACACAGGAAGTTTGAATTTGAATTTGAATTTATTTATTCGATCAGGGACAATGCACAAAAAAAAAAAAAAAAAACATTAATCACATACAATGATAATATGTTATGAGGCAGGTTTCAGCAAAAATGCTAGTTTCCACCTGCAGTCACATTTACACAAATAAAAAAGCATTTATACTGATTGAACAGTTCAGTTTCATAAAACAATCAGTCTTACAACGTTATTTAAAAAGGAGCCACGCTGTCTCTCACACACACCTACACATTACCACATGCACACAGCCACACACACACACACATCCATGCACACAGCCACACACACACCCCCACACACCCCCACACACATAGCCACACACACACACACGCCCATGCACACAGCTCATCAGTGTGTACAGGTTTGTAGTGAGAGTAACCACTTCTTGGTCAGGCGTGTAAACATTTTATAATTTGTGCATGTAATAAAATCATTTGGAGGGGTGTTCCAAAGGCTCACTGCTCTGTAAGAGAATGATGATCGTCCAAATGAGGTTGTGCACCTTGGAACACGGCACTCTCCTCCGACTGTTGCCCCGTACTACGACACACTCTCTCAGACGCAAGTGCAACAAAATCTTTTAATGGGGGGGCAACTACGTTATGAATTATTTTAAATACAAAAGAAATTTGATTAAACTTGATCAAATTTTCAAAACTCAAGATTTTATATTTGGTAAGTATATTACAGTGATGATGTAGACGGGGCTTTTTATCATGAATTTTGAGTGTGCTTTTATACAAACATTTCAATGGTTTTAATGATGTTTTACACGCCTGAGACCAACTTGGAATGCAGTATAAAAGATGAGGAACAATCACTGTGTTTAAATAGGTATTTGATGCCTCAGTAGGCAAGAAATCTCTGATGTGTTTGTAATTCCTAAGATTAAATTTTAATGTATTACCAATTTTTTTAATGTGGCTTTTAAAACGAAGATTTGAGTCCAGTAATAGAGCTAAATATTTAGTCTCATTTACATTTTTAATTTTTTGTCCATTTACTACAATTTCTGGAATTTGTTGGGGTTTACGTTTATTTGAGAAAAAACATTGAGACAGTTTTATCAATATTTAGGGTGAGGCAGGACCTCTGCAGCCAATTTGCAACTTTATGCATTTCTTTTGTCAGTTTGTTGGTAACCTCTAATTCATTTTTCCCACAGGTAAAGATCACTGTGTCGTCGGCATACATGATTACATCGACTTCAGTGCATCCACTAGGGAGGTCATTTATATAGATGCCGTAAAGCAGGGGTCCAAGAATGGACCCCTGAGGCACTCCCATAGAGATGGCTTTAAACAGGGATAGTGTTGTTCACCCAGACACACTGATGTCGATTACTCAGATAAGTTCTTATCCAGTTATGGGTGTGCTCGGAAAGGTTATAGTCATTTAACTTGTTGTACAATATCTGGTGATTGACGGTGTCGAAGGTTTTACGTAGATCAAAGAAGACCGCGCCCGCTACTCTTCCCCGATCTACAAGTCACTGTCACTCTTACTTTAAACTTCTGATTTGCATCAAATCTCACATATATGATTATGGTCTGCCCCTCTACATATTTAAATGTGTATTACTTGTTTTTGCTGATGCACCACAAGGAAGGAGAAGCATTGCTATCATATAATGTCTTGTTTTTTTCATGATAATTAACAGATGGTGCTTTCTGTGCGCTGCTGCAGAACACAGCACAGGTTGCCCACACCCCGTTATGACAAAGGGGAGTAGATGGGTTACTGTTAAGATTGCAATAAAAAGGGGAGCAGGTGGCCTCGTGGTTAAAGGTGCTCCCCATGTACGCGGGAGGCCCCGGGTTGAATCCAGCCTGAGACCCCTCACCGCATGTCTCACTCCCACTCTTGATCCTGGTTCTGACTCTATCCACTGTCCTCCTCTATCTAATAAAGGCACAAAAATGTCCCATAATAAATCTTAAAAAAAAAAAAAAAAAAAATTGCATTAAAAATATAAATGATTTGATTCAAACATAGACTGTGTGGCATACACTCCGATGTAGCTGGGATAAAAAGAAGATTAAAAGTAGAATGAGGCCCTTTCAACTACCAAACATGATGGAAAATACTACAAAATGAATCACTTATACTATTTTAAACATAATAATGCATTTAGCCCAGAATTTACTGAATAATATGTCATTCACCTGTGTGTCCTCAGGTAGCTTTGTGGGCAGATTCCCTTGATGCAAACAGGTGAAATGGAGCACAACCAAGAAAACACACACTAATACAAATAAACACTCCACACACACACATCTGATGTCTCAGCAGCCACGGTTTGCATAATAGCCTGGCGGCTGTATCACATGTCTGAGCCGATGTCCTCGCTAGTTTTCATTGTTTGTAAATGGAAAACAAACCTTCAGACTTTTCTGAGAGCCTCAGGAGGAATCCATCTTTAAAGGCGCTCCAACACAAGACAGTCCGTACAGTGCTCTTCAAACCAGGTCTTTATTACCCTTGCCTTTTTGGCCACAGTCATGCTGGAAGAACAAAGAACCTTCCCCAAACTGTTGCCACACAGTTGGAAGCATACAGCCCAATACCATTATCCCTCACAGGTGTGGCCAAATACTTTTGTCCACATAGTGTATCAGTAGCCAGAGTTTATTTGTTGTGTCTAGTCTATGCTATAATACCGTTTATTATAACCAGCTGCTGAATGAATGGTGTTTATACTGTAGAAGGTTCAAGATGTTAACTGTCAGGAAAATGATCCATTTTTATGGTCACACAGGAGAAGATATTAGAGTAGTGGGGGTGTTACAATTAAGAAACAATGATAAAAACACTGGCATAACCTGATCTCAGCCCTCTTTAGTTCAACACTTGATTTAAACAAATACAAAACAGCTCAACCAATCAATATGGCAGAAAAATGGACAATTTTGCTTTATCTTGTGAAGTCAAACCAGAGATTTTAATCTTGTAAAACAAATAAATAGACTAAATGATAAATAGAGAATGTAGAAAATGGATGTCTTAAAATGAGAAATTATGCTTTTTTCATTTAAATAAAATTAAATGAAATTAATTTAAACATACTAAACTAAAGAAAATTAAATTAAAGGTATTAAATTAAATTAAATTAAATTAAATTAAATTAAACTAAATTAAATTATCAAATTAGATTAAATTAAACATATTTAATTCAATCAAATTAAATTTTATATATTAAATTTAATTGAATTAAACTAAATTAAAAATATTAAATTAAATGAAATTAAATGAAACTACATAAAATGAAAGGAAATTAAACTACATTAAATTAAATTAACAATGTTAAATTAAATTTAATCAAATTAAACTATATTAAACAAATTAAATTAAACATAATTAAAATAAATTAAACACATTAAATAAAATTAAATTAAATTAAACATATTAAATTAAATTAGATTAAATTTAGTTAAACTATGTTCAATTAAATTAACCATATTAAATTAAATTAAATCAAATTAAACTAAATTAAATTAAATTAAACAGATTAAATAAAACATATTAAATTTAATTTAATTAATAAAATTAAATAAAATTAAACTTAATTCAATTCAATTCAATTCAATTAGAATAAATTTGTTCAAATTAAATTGTGACACTTCTGTGTATTTTCTTTAAAAGCACCACCACTTCCTCTTTTTCCTTACAAAACTAAAAGTTTTCATCAGACTTAATTTTAACTAAAATCTAACTACAACTGCTGGTAAAAAGTAGTTCCTGGTCCTGTAAACAATGACATAACTAAGCAAAAAGACACATTAATATATTAACATTTAAAATAAAAAGATAGGAAAATGACATCAGGTAAAATCAAGAATAAATAAAAATAATGATAATATAAAAATCAATATAATAATAATAATAATAATAATAATAATAATAATAATAATAATGAGAATAATAATACATTTGAATATCCTTGAAAAGCTACCTATTTTCAGTTCTTAAAGCTCATTTTCCACATTAATAACAGTATTTAGAGCAGGAGTGTGAGTTTGAAGTTTACCCTTTCCATGGTTTTATTACTTCTATTTATTGAAGTTTGACCGCAGTTAAAAACGAAGTGCAACTGTCAGCAGATACAGGAAAGCAAGGGGAGTAGACGGAACCTTTCACTGACATGTTTCCATCCGGATTGTTTTTATCGATGGACCAGTGCACCTTGAACCTGTCAGAGAAGACCCACTCGTCTCTTCTCTCTTTCTTCCAGATTTATTAATAAATAAACTCTTTTATTAAAGATGTCTACTTTTAAACATCTACTCTGCCGCGCGCCGCCTGCACTGACGCGGTTGTCGCGCGGCAGGAACGCGGACAAACGCGTCACTTTGCCTTTAAACTTCAGAGAGAGTTGTGGCTTTAGCTCGTCTGCTGCGCTGTCACTCAGTGGAGCCCATGAAAACAAACCGAGCTCCAGGTGCTACGCGACCACAGCCTCGACCAAACCCGTCCGGATCGGCTGTGCCTCCGGGTTCTGGGGGGATACAGCCACTTCAGGTGAGAGGAGTTAGCATTAGCTTTATGCTAAAAACAGACATGTCAACAAGTGTTTGTGTCTCTAAATGACCTCTTTAGATGTTCAAACAATGGGGGACAGAAAGGAGACGCGCTATTACTGTTAACATGTATGTAAAACTAGTTTTACTGATGTTTTTTAACGATAAATATCAGTGTTAACGAAAAGTAGTACAGTGTGTACTATGGTACTGTACATTCAGTACAATGTCTAGTGTATGAATAAAAAAATAATACAAAAAAACTTTTTAATTCCTCAAACCGGTACAGACTTTAAAATTAAGACAAACACAAACTTATAATTAATAACTTTTTAATAATTTATTTCATGAAAGAGTTAGTCCCGACCGAGTATTTTGATTGGACGAGAGGCGTTCGATAAGTGCCGATATACAGTACAACATCACTAGGACTTTTCACATCATATATCACTCCGCCAAGGCCAGGCGCTATGAATATTGTAAGATAACTTTACAGCAGACAGAGACGGTACTAATTAATGTTCTAGTACCTCTGAAAAGTACAGAGCCCCAGACATGACATGGTTAAAAAAAAATTTTAATTGTGGCCACAATATGGCTAAAACGTGTACACAAAATACTAATTTGTGGCCACGAAGTACTAATTCATGGCCATAAAATTCTAATTCATGGCCACGAAATTCTAATTTGTGGCAACAAATACGTATTCATGGCCACAAAATACCAATTTGTGGCAACAAAAAACTAAATTGAGGCAACAAAATACTAATTTGTGCCCACGAAATTCTAATTCATGGCCACAAAATACTAATTTTGTGGCAATAAAAAACTAAATTGTGGCCACAAAATACTAATTTGTGGCCACGGATACTAATTCATAGCTACAAAATACTAAATTGTAGCCACAAAATACTAATTTGTGTCCAGGAAATACCAAATTGTGGCCACGAAATCAGTATAACGTGCACACAAAATACTAATTTGCGCTAGTTTTGCTTACCCAGCTGTCCAGGAATGATATTAATATTATTAATTAGTATTTCATGCGCACGTTAAACTTATTTTGTGGCCACATTTTTATTTTTTTTTATTTATTTATTTATTTTTCACCGTGTCATATCTGGGTTTCTGTAGAATAGGGCTGGGCATTCACTGAGTTTTTAGTTTTAATTACTGCATTTTGAACAAGATAGAAAGGATGATAAGGACCGGAAATCATATTTCCATATTTTTTAGCTGAGTAGTGATGTATCTAATTACTTCCCCCCAAAATTTGGGTCGCTGTGAAAAATGTAAATAAAAACAGAAGGTGACGATTGTCAAATCTCATGAATACAGATTTTATTTAGCTCATTTAGAATTTGATGGCAGCAGCACATCTCAAAAAAGTTGGGACAGGGCAACCAGCTAAAATAAGGCATATGAGAATTTTTAGACAAGGAATTAGACAAATACAAATCAGTGTTTTATTTTTGTGTTGTTGGACACTTAATGTCCTATCAAAGCCAACCAGTATCAGTCTTAAACAGCGATATTTAGAGAGTTTTTACAGCAGGGAATGTGACAGGAACCGTATATTCAGTTTCTCCAGCTCTACCTCTGATAAAATAAGAAATAGAATAATCAGATATGTTGATTCACTTTGTCCTATGTGTTTTTAAAAGCATGTTACGATGACTATCAATGACTCTGTGTGTGGGCAGTGCCTCAGCTGATCTACAGTGGGAAGCTGGACTTCCTGGTGTTTGACTACCTCAGTGAGATCACCATGTCTCTGCTCACCGCCGCCAAGACCAAGATGCCCGTGAGTCACACTTTAAAGATACATAATTATGTGCAGCATGTGATAATGCTTCAGACTCCATATTAAGGGCTGAGGTCACAGTTTTAATGATTTTTGTTCTTATGAGTTCGATCCAGTGTGAGAGCTTAATGTTTTTTCTGTGAATGCTGTTTCATTGACTGTTGCGTCTTATGCTGATGCAGCAACCTCAGCCATTATATTTAACCTTTAAAGGCAGCTGATTTTTACTTCATGAATTTTGTATTCTTAATCTGGGAGTAAAGGGATGGGTTTCACTTATGCATCACTAAAATTAAGACGGTGCGCTGCTTTTTCCAGTTTTTAATAAAATACAAGGCTGCAACTTAAAGACGTTGGGTTTGACATAAAAACCAGAATTTAAGACTTTAGTGTGATTCTAGAATTTAAAACCACCTTCTTCAATACTACAGCTGCAAAAATAGAAGTCTCAGGATTTTTTGTGGTAATTTCTTTTTTTAATTACTAGAAATTTCAGGCAGTTCATTCCCATTACCAAGAGTTTTGTTAAGTTTAGACTAGTGGTTCCCAACCTGGGGTCCATGGACCCCTAGGGGGAGCGTGAAAGATTTAAGAGGGGCGCTGGACTCTGTCTGCTCTGATGTTATCAAAATAAGATGTAGCCTTCATATTTATAATTATAATAATATTAAAAGCACAATGAGAAACATGATGTATTAGGGCCAACCAAAAAGATGAAATATGAATAAATCAGTTCATTGTTGGGCCAAAAAGTGAACAAAAATGTATTTACAAGGAACCAAATTTAGAATTTAAAGATTAAAACACAGAAATTTGCTACAGAAACACTGAAATTTCCAAGTTAAAAAAGTTTTAAATTTGACATTAGAAACTCAAAAATGTCAAGTTTTTAAAAATCTAAAAAGTTTCAACAGTTTAAAGTAAAAAATGTACAAGAAACCAAACTGAAAACAGTGGTTGTATTTTTGACGTTATAGTCTCAAAATTATATGTTTTGGTTCATGTATACATCCAAAAGTTTTAAAGTAAAAAATCATTTATACCTATTTTTCCTGTTATTTTAACCTCGTTATTTTTTACTAGAGTGGCCCTTATATACCATCGTAATAATGGATATTTTATACATAGATGCTTTGTCAAGAACAGGTGCACTAGGGTGGTTTCCTTTGAACCACAGCTAAGTTTAGATTTGACTTGATGTCTTATAGTTGTGTTGTTAATTATTGATTAGCTAAACCTGTTGTTTTGTAAGTTGTTAAAATGTGAATTAGAACACATGAATAAATGCTGTTATGTATGTTTTTTTAGTCCAAAGTCCAAGACGACAATTTAAAGCCATCTTCCTGCTCCTGTAGTTCCTGTTGTCGGCCTGTAGGTGGAGCTGCAGTGCCTCTAAAATGACTCTCAGTGGTTTTTGTGTCCCTGTCCTGTTGCAGAATCTGGGTTACACTCCAGACTTTGTTCAGGTCGCCCTCGCTCCGTTCATCAACGACATCCACAGAAAAGGTCGGTGCACATCCTTTTTTTATTTCGGTGTTTCTTCTTTTGTTAAATTCCTCAAGCCGTTTGTTTCCCTATTCTTTATTGTTGCTCCTCCTTTTAGTTTAACCACGGTTTGACCCCCCCCAGGTATCCGTGTGGTCAGCAATGCTGGAGGCGTGAACCCGCTGGCGTGTGCTGAAGCCATACAGGAAGTCGTAAAAAAGGCCGGCCTAGATATGAAGATCGCCGTGGTGACGGGAGATGACCTTATGCCCCATGTAAGGCCTCTAGAGTTACAGTAGGGCGTCATGAGGATCATTTATTTAATTATTCTATGCTTATTATTTATTCATTATTATTCTACTTTTATTCTTTGTTTTCTTTTATCTCTATTTTCTCTCCTGACTCCTTGTCTTCTTGTTTCCTCTCCTCTTCTTTCCTCCTTGTTTGGTTTTCCCTCGATCCTTGTGTCCTCTGCCCTTTACCTCCTCTCCATGTGTCCTCCTCGTGATCTTCATCCCTCTCTCTTTTTCTTTACTTATTTCCTCTCCTTTCATTTTATTCCCTGGTTTTCTTCCTTGTTTATTGTCCCTTTCTTTTCCTTTACTTATTTCCTTCCTTGTTTCCTTCACTTGTTTTCTATCTTCTTTTCTTTCCTTCCTTATGTCCTTCCCTGAGTCCTTCTTTGTTTCCTTTCCTTGTTTTCTATGTTTGTTTCTTTCCTTCATTATTTCCTTCTTTGTTTCCTTTCCTTTCTTTTTCTTTACTTGTTTCCTTTTCTTATGTCCTTGTTTGTTTCCTCCCCTCCGCTTTCTTTTCCTTCCTTGTTTCCTTTCCTTTTATTCCCTTGTTTTCTTCCTTGTTGCGTTTCCTTTCTTTTACTTTACTTATTTCCTACTGTTTCCTTTCCATCCTTCCCTCCTTTCCTTGTTTTCTATGTTTGTTTCTTTCCTTCATTATTTCCTTCTTTGTTTCCTTTCCTTTCTTTTTCTTTACTTGTTTCCTTTTCTTATGTCCTTGTTTGTTTCCTCCCCTGCCCTTTCTTTTCCTTCCTTGTTTCCTTTCCTTTTATTCCCTTGTTTTCTTCCTTGTTGCGTTTCCTTTCTTTAACTTTACTTGTTTCCTACTGTTTCCTTTCCATCCTTCCCTCCTTTCCTTGTTTTCTCCTTCTGTCTTTTCCTTCCTTGTTCACTCCCTTGATTTTTTTTCCTTTGTTTTCTTTCTTTTCATTTCCTTTCCTTGTTTCCTATACTGGTAAACATCCTTGTTACCTTTCCTTTCCTCTCTTTTCCTGCTTTGCTTCTTTTCCTCATTTCCTTTCCTTGTTTCCCTCCTCCTTTCCTTTCCTCTCCTTTCATTTTATTCCCTGGTTTTCTTCCTTGTTTATTGTCCCTTTCTTTTCCTTTACTTATTTCCTTCCTTGTTTCCTTCACTTGTTTTCTATCTTCTTTTCTTTCCTTCCTTATGTCCTTCCGTGTGTCCTGTCTTGTTTCCTTTCCTCTCATTTACTTTACTCGTTTCCTTTCCTTGTTTTCTATCTTCATTTCTTTCATTCGTCATTTCCTTCTTTGTTTCCTTCCTTGTTTTTTCCTCGTTTCCTTTCCTTTCTTTTCCTTTACTCATTTCCTTTCCTTATGTCCTTGTTTGTTTTCTCTCTTCCCCTTTCTTTTCTTTCCTTGTTTCCTTTCCTTTCCTTTTATTCCCTGGTGTTCTTCCTTGTTGCGTTTCCTTTCTTTTACTTCACTTGTTTCCTTCTGTTTTTCTTTTCCTTCCTTCCCTTCTTTCCTTGTTTTCACCTTTCTTTTCCTTCTTCATTTACTCCCTTATTTTCTTCCCTTGATTTTCTCCTTTGTTTCCTTTCTTTTCATTTCCTTTCCTTGTTTCCTGCACTCGTTAACATCCTTGTTACCTTTCTTTTCCTCTCTTTTCCTGCTTTGCTTCCTTCCCTTGTTTCCCACCTCCTTTCCTTTCCTTTCCTCTCTTACTTACCACCTATCCTGGTTCCTCCTCTCTTCTCGTCATCACTTGTCCTTGTCTCTTCATTTCTCTGTTTCCCTCATCTTCTGTCTTCCTACATATGCTCTACCCTTTCCACCTTGTTTCCTTTCCTTGTTTCCCTCCTCCTTTCCTTTCCTTTCTCACATTACTCCTCTCCTGGTTCCTCCTCTCTTCTCGTCATCGTTTTTCCTTGTTTCTTCATTCCTCCGTTTCCCTCATCTCCTCTCTTCCTACATACGCTCTCTTCTTTCCTCCTTGTTTCCTTTCCCCCCCATTGCCCCCCCCCCCCCCCCCGTCTCCTCTCCTCAGAAAGGGAGTCTGTCTGAAGTAAAGATGGCGGACGACAGCAGTAGACGGCCGTTACCTAAAACGCTCCACAGCATGAATGCTTACCTCGGGTATGAGCGGACTCAGACGGTCTTTACCTCCGTGTTTGGTAGATGAATGAAAATGAAGTTGGAGTGAATCCTGATGGATTGTTTGGATCTTTCTACTTCCTGATAAATTTACCAGATGCTTGGATGTCCTCACCTTTGTCCTTCTCTCTCTTTGGACCCTCAGGGCTGAGCCAATCCGTCGCTGTCTGGATCTGGGCGCACACATCGTGATCACAGGTCGCTGTGTGGACAGCGCCGTAGCTCTGGGGCCGCTCATGCACACCGTAGGTTTATGATATAAATAAATGTCTACAGTGGTAAAAAATAAAACGACCCAGATGGAAGTTTCTCTGTTTCTCTCCTCCACAGTTTGGATGGCAGAAAAACGACTACGACTTACTGGCAGCTGGGAGGTAAGAAATAAAACTTTAAAATGACCTGATAGGCTTCAAGTTACCATCAACGCGTCGGCTAATTACAGCCAAACACCGGAGCGTTGCATCCATGCACAGGGGAAAACGATGCAACCATAGGTTTAGATTCTGACAGTGGTCATGGATGGCCTCATAAATCCTTTATTATTGATTACTGATGTTTCTTATACCAGCTCAGAATTACCACCTCTATCACTGTCGCCATGTTTGTAGTTTACATCCCACACATCAGGTGCACATAAAGCAAAGACACAACACAACATCATTATCTTCATAAGTAAAATCTACTGTTGTTGATGTATTGCTGCGTGTTTGCGTGTCAGTCTTGCAGGTCACCTGATCGAGTGTGGCGCTCAGAGTACCGGTGGGATCTTCACCGACTGGCACAAAGTTCCTGACTGGTAAGATGAAGCCAGACTATCACACAGATACAGTTAGTTTTTCAGGTATGTACTGTGTTTGCCACTTTTTTTACATTTTTGCTCCTTTTAAGCTGTTTTTTTTCCACTTATTTGCTACTATTAAGAATTTTTGTCCACATTTGGGCTACTTTAACCCATGCTTGCCACTTTTATGGCACTTTAAACATTTTTTCTCTCCTGTTCTCTCTTTTATTCCATTTCACAGCATTGTTGCCACTTTTGTTACCATTTGGCCACTTCTAACCCCCGTTTGCCACTTCTTCCTTCTTTAAACCTGTCTTTGCAACTTTTTTTGCCACGTATAACACTTTTTTCCACTTTGTATGCCACTGTTTGCCCGTTTCTGCCACTTTTTACCATTTTAAACACGTTTGCCACTTGTTGCCTTTTTAAACCCATTTTCACTGTATTTTTGCCACTTATTGTCACTTTTAACCAATTTCTGCAACCTTTTACGCCACTGTTTTCCCATTTTCTCCACTTTTTGCCACTTTAAACACACGTTTTCCTTATAACCCATTTTAACCATGTTGGTTTTGCAGATTTTATTACAGTTTTGACAGTTCTAACACATTTTGGCCTAGTTTTGTAACTTTATCACAATATTTATTTCACTATTAATACATTTTGCCACTTTTAACTCATAGTTGACACTTTTTTGCACTGTTTATCCTGTTTTTGTCACTCTGTTTGCCTCTATTCGCACATTTTGCCCCTTTATCTTTGCCCCTTTGGCCATTTTAGCATTTATTATTGCTTCTTCAAACCTATTTATTCCACTTTCAACCCACTTTCACCACTTTTTTTTGCCATATTTCACTAATTTCTGTCATTTTTAATGCTAGCAACTGCCAATTTTTGCCACTTTGTGCAATTTTTACCCGTTTTTGCCAGTTTTTTTTTCTGATTTCACCTCAAATTTAACTTACAACCCATTTCCAACTTTTTCTGCCAATTCTATTAATTTATTGCCAGTTTTCTGAATTTTTTTTTCCAATATTATAATTTTTTCGCCAGTTCTAACCAACTTTGACCAAGTTTACCACTTTTAACCTTTTATCACATTTTTGCCACTTATTGGCACATTTAACCTTTTTTTTCCACATTTGACTGATTTCTACCAATTTTAATACCAAAACCTGCCCATTTTTGCCACTTATGCTATTTTAACCTCTTTTTTCCACTTTTTTTGCCAATTTCACCTCAACAATACCTCATTACACATTTTCCCCATGTTGTTTTTTGCTAATTTCATAAATTTTTTTGCCAGTTTTTACCAATTTTGACCAAGTTTTAACTCTTTTAACCCATATTAACAGCGGTTTTGCTACTTATGACCTCTTTTAGCCTCTTTAAACCTACTTTTATCTCAGCTTTAGCTTAGCTTTGGCTTAGCTTTTGCTTTTATTTCCGCTTTAACTTCAGCTTTACCCATTTTCACCGCATTTTTTTTGCCAATTCTATTACTTTTTCGCCAGTTCTACCCCATTTTGACCAAGTTTACCACTTTTAACCTTTTATCACAGCATTTTTGCCACATTGCCACTTTTAACTTTTTTTTGCCACATTTAACTGATTTTTGCCATTTTTAATACCACTGTCAGCCCGTTTTCTCCTCCTCTGCTGCTTGGTTATCTCAGCTGGTTAAACCTTTAACGTTAGTCTGGCATGAACTTTGTCTGAAATGATAATTTTATTCAAACTAGACTTTGACTGGACTCTCACAGAGCTGGTCCAGAGTTTTGAGGAATGTCAGATATTCATGAACTCAGAAAGTGTCCCACTAAACCAGCTGTCCGGTCTAAAACTGAACCGTTGAAGCCTTAAAGAGCGATGTTTTATGTCTCAGGGACAACATGGGTTTCCCGGTGGTCGAGTGCTCCAGCGACGGCTCCTTCATTCTCTCCAAACCTCCAAAAACCGGAGGCCTGGTCTCCTTCGGCACGGTGGCGGAGCAGCTGGTGTACGAGATCGGAGACCCTCGGCGGTACCTGCTACCTGACGTCATCTGTGACTTCAGCCAGGTGGCGCTGAAGAAAGTTCCAGGTATGTGACACAGATTCAAATGCTGTAGTCGTTGGCACAGGGGAGTGACCGCCGGCTGAACTGTTGTCTGTGTTTCTGACATGTAAACATTCATGAGGAAACCTTAAACAAACTCTGACTGGACTGCTGACCCTTCCCTGAACTCTGAATCAACTCTGTTCCAGCCTTTAGTCATTAATTCCTCTTTTTTTACCCAAACTCAACATGTTTCCATCCTCACGTCTTCATCTGTGCTGCAGCCTCTGACCTTCATATGAACCAGGGACCTTCCTCTGATCCATCTCTGAACCCTCCTCACTGATAAAGAGCTCTGTTTATCTCATTAATTCACTTTTATTTATGGTGTGGATACTCCAGATTCTACAGTGAGGTGTAAACACGAATAATTCCCCTTCCTACAGCTCTGTTTGGATAAATATTTGTCTGAATGATGTATGTAAAGAAATTCCTCAATATTTATCAGGAGTCATCTTTTACTCCAGCGTGACCCACTTCCTCTATAACATACGGTTTATCTTTAATGAGACGTAGCATGAGTTCGTCTGTCGACTCACTGTGAGTGAACTTTTAAAATAAAACATGAATGTAGGTCAGATCTGGTCTGAGAGAACAGCCAGCTGAGAGAGGCTCTGTGAGATCTGCTGCTGCATCTAACCAGGTCATAAAAACAACAAAGTTTAACTCTGAAAATACAAAGATAACACAAGTGGATGCAAAACGATGATCTGAAAGCCATCTGTCATTGCAGCTCCTTTTAAAATCATAAATTAGCTGTGTTTAACCACATTTTTTGTGAAAAGCTGAGTTCAATTTAACTGTCCACACCCAGACCTGATTACTGCCAAACCTGTAGAATCCAGAATCCTTTAAATAGAACCTGTCTGACAAAGAAAAGTAGGCTACAAGATCTCCAACACATCATTGAACCATCCAAAGAAATTCAAGAAAGAAACAAAGTCATTGACATTTTTGACGCTTTGAAACTCCAGCCAGCCATAGTGAGAGCCATTACCCACAAATGTAGAAAACTTGTAGCAGTGCTGAACCTTCCCAGGAGTGTCCGGCCATTTCTAAGGTGTTGAGACCCTAGCAGTGTTAATTTTGTCTTCTAAAGCTATGACTAAAAATTTTTAGTAACAGCATTTTTTTCATGACGAAAACTAGACTAAGACTAGGCAAAAATAATCTGTGGTGACTAAAACTGATAAAAAAGTAAGTGTAGTTTTCATCAAGATGACTAAAACTAGACTAAAATGTAATGTAGTTTGGCAGAGTGCTGGAACACACTACCGTGGTTTGGTACCAGATTTAGGCAAGAGAATAAATGCTTGGACTAAAAGTGAAGACTCAAATGTGAGGACTTTATATGGACTAAAACTATAAAGGCTAGAAATGACTAAAATGTGAATAAAACAAAAAAACATGTAATGTAAAGACTAAGACTAAGACTTGAAATCCCCCCCCCAATATTCCATGAAAAAATGAGAAAAATTCCACCAAACATCCAAACAAACTCCGTGAAATTTCCTTAAAAGATTCTAAAAATTTCAAATGACTCCCATCCTAAACTCCCAATGAAAAAACAAAAATGACCAATAAAATCCCAAAGCTCTCATTGCCTTAAATTTCAAAGCTACCCCCGCAAATTATAATGAAATTATCAAATTTCCATGGAAGTGCCTGAAAATCTCCAAATTGCCCTAAACATCCAAGCAAATTTCCCAAATTCCAAGCACAATGCCAAAAAATTCCCCCAATACTTTCAGTGAAACTCTTCAAAATATTTACACATTTCTCCAAATTGTCATTAAAAATAATTTGAAATTTCTGAGCAATTTTCACAAATTTCCAAACAAATACCGCTAAAATTTCCTCAGAAATTCCTGAAATGTTCAATGCACCCCCTTCCAAAATTTCAAAGGACCCCCACCCTGAACTCCCAATCAAACTTCTGGAAAAATAACCAATAAAAACCATAATAAAATAAAATAAAATAAAATAAAATAAAATAATAAAGTAAAGTTTTTTCCTTAAAGTTTAAAGCAAACCCCCCAAATTCTAATGAAATCACCAAATTTCCATGGAAGTGCCTGAAAATCTCCAGATTGCCCTTAACATCCAAACAAATTTGCCAAATTCCAATCACAATGCCAAAAAATTCCCCCAATACTTTCAGTGAAACTCTCCAAAATGTTTACACATATCTCCAAAATTTCTTTGAAAACATTTCCAAGCAATTTTCCCCAAATTTCCAAATACCACTAAAATTTCCTCAGAAATTCCTGAAATGTTCAACACACCCCCCTCCCAAAATTTCAAAGGACTACCGCCCTGAACTCCCAATCAAACTTCTGGAAAAGTAACCAATAAAATCCTTAAGCTCCCATTTCCTTAAATTTCAAAGCAAACCCTCAGAAATACTAATGAAATTACTGAATTTCCATAGAAGTGCCTGAAAATCTCCAAACAAATTGCCCTAAACATCCACATAAATTTCCCAAATTCCAATCACAATGCCATAATTATTTCATCCCAAATTTCCCCCAATACTTTCAGCGAAATCCTCCAAAACATCCACACATATCCCCCAAATTTCCGGGTAAATATTTGTACATTTTAAAATTATTTGCCGAAAATTTCCAAACAAATTCCACCATAATTTCCTTGAAAATTCCTGAAATGTTAAAGCAAACTCTCCCAACATCCTAAGCCAATTACTCAAACTTTGGGATGTCCTCATGTGTGCATTTAGGGCCTTAGCAAGTTAATTTTCCCCGCCTCTTTGTCCCGTCATATCTTTTGTTCCATCTGAAGTCCAAACTGCCCCATCTTTCATTAAAAAAAGTTTTATTACTGAATAATGTGAGAAATTTGGGTTGCAGTTTGCTTTTAAAAGGTGGTGGAGGGTCTTGACACCAGACCAGGGCAGAACCACTTATTTGGCCGGTGAAAACCGAAACGAACCCGCTCCACATGAGCCTTGAAGTAAACTCACAAACATTCAACAGACTGGGAAGTCACCCTGTGGGAGTTCTGGAACTTTCTTTGCTATTTTGAAGCAGATATCTGAACTTTTAGCGTCTGTTGTTGCCATGAATATAAATATTTCAGTCTAATTGAGCCTCAGTTGAACCCCTCAGCCTCATTCAACCGCTTCATGACCTGTGAAGTTTCCTTTCAGAGTGGAGAACTGGAGATGAACTGATGAGTGGACTCTGGGGTCCGGTTCAGTCAGGGGTCGACTAAAAGCTGCCCGATGTTTTCAGCTCTCTGAGAATGTCAGGAGATAAAGAGCGGAGAACATGTTCCTCTCTTTCTGGACAGTTAAGGGTCAGTTCATGTTTTTATGGGCTCAATCTGAAGATGTGAACTCACTCAGACTCCATAAAAAAGAAAGTGTTGACCTGAATATTTGCAGAGAGTCTGGGCTTTTTATTGAGCATGTGAAATGATCGTTCATGGATTCGGGACAGAAGGCCAAACCTTAGGCCATGTATACTGTATCAAACATGGACGTAGCTGCAGTGATTTGAGGTTTTGAAGCCTAACAGCGGTGGTCACCATGTTGAGTTTAACCCCCTTTTCAGAGTACTGATTTACTTTTATTCTTGTGAATATTTTCAGGTGTAGAGGGCGGAGCTGTCAGGGTAATGGGAGCCAAAGGCTTCGCTCCATCACCTGACTACAAGGTAAGACATCAGCATGATGTTTTACAGTTTTTATTTCTGCAGTACCAAACCTTTTTTCCTCAGATCTGTTAGCTACCATCCTGCCCTCTTGTCTCCAGGTGTGTGCGACCTACATGGATGGTTTCAGGGCGACGGCGGTGTGTCCGGTTGGAGGGCCGAGGGCGACGGAGAAGGCCAGACGGACCGCTGAGAGCATCATCAAACGGTGTGTGTAAGAAAAGACAAAGTGGAAGTCCCTGTGAATTACTTAAATGAATACCTAATTCTGTTTTTCTTTAGGACGAAGCGAATTTTCAAACAGCTGGGATTGGAAGATTTCAGCTCCGTCAACATCCAGGTCCTCGGAGCCGAGGACACGTACGGGGACAACGCCCGCACAAAGGTAGGAAGATAAACTAGATCAAAATTGCAATTTCAGCTGAAATTGCGTGGGGATGCTAAGAGCTGAATTGTGGAAGAACTGCTGAAAATAGCCAAAAGCACAAAAATAACTGAAAATAGCATAAAATGGCTTAAAAGTAGCTGAAAATGGCATTCAATAGCTAAAAGAAGGATAAAAATATTGGAAAGTAGCCTAGAAAAAGCTTAAATTAGCATAAAAATAGCTGAAAATAGCATAAAAATAGCTAAAATTGCATGAGAATTGCTATATTTTAAAAATTAGAGAAGTTAGAAATTAGAGTCATAGCAGTCAAATGTCAAAGAAACTGTGTCTTTTTTTAAAGTTTCAATGGTGTCGAGGAGGAGATAGCCAGCGCAGAAGAATAATAGTAAACAAAATGGCCGAGGCGAATATCAATAGTGTGGATGCTCAGCATCCCCACTAATGAATGATTACTTAACCCTCTGAGGCTGACGTTGTTTTATACGAAAAGACACACAGGTTACAAAAACGTTAGATAACTTTTGAACCATAAACCGTAGCCTCTTACTTCTTTCACTCTTACATCCTGCGGTTGTGCCATTCTAATGACGCTATCCACGCCTTCATAGCTCTTACAGAGGCTTTTCTAGCAAGCCTGTACCTTGAGGTACTTTCCAGGGTCTCTGAAGATTAAATCCACACCAGTAACTCAGATACTGAACGTCTTTTTATCCCTTTTATAATCAGTTTTTGAAGTTTCTGCTCCTAGCTTAGTGTTAGCAACTGTTTTGCTCTCCCATAATGGACTGTGATGAGCTGCTTTTCTGTCACAGAATGTTTTTTTTTTTTTTTTTCATTTTTTGGTCCCAAAAAGATGGGAGAACAAGCTTGAGAAAAAAGTCTTTAATTTTCTCTTTTGTCTTCATAACTTTTGTAAAAATCCAGTATTATTTCAGCAGCACATATTCTTAAAGGCCAGGGTGTCCTGGATGAAAGGATGCTAAGACATCATGGTATTTTAAAGTAGAAAGCCTCTGTTTGAGCAGCTTTACATCAGCTTAGTTATCATTTTATAGCAACTTACATTTTTTAGGGATGCACAATTTTATCGGCATATCAATGTCAGCAAATATGAAAACTTCTGCGGATATTTGCTGCTGATTTATCGGCCAAATGTCTGAGTGGGTTTGTGGAATTATAGGCAGGAAACCAGACCTACATCAGCTGATTTTGTCTTGGTTCATCCCTGTCCTGAAAGCTTCATTCCTAGGGTTCTGCATCCCCAGCATCTTTTTGCTTTTTGTTAAATAAAACTTGAAATTTAGAGTATCCTTCAATGCAAAAAAGTTAAGTTTTTATGAGAGTTTTTACACGTTTCTCTGCATTTTCCAGCTCCTTATTTTTCTATGTGGTCCTTTCTTTTTTAGTTTCTTTCCATTTTTATCCTCTCTCTCGCTCTCTCACCTCTCTATCTTTAACCTCAGATCAGTTCAGGGTCAGTTTTAAGCCTGTTTCATGCTACCAAATGCTCCTCTTCCTCTCTTTTTGTTAGTTTTAACACTCTCTCCATCCTCTGCCAGAATCAGGTCGGGGTCACAGTTAAGCCTGTTTCACACTGCTAACCTCACACACTTCTCTTCTACTATTCAGCTTTTTTAACCAGTTTTTCACCCATTATTTCATCTGTTTTTTTCCCTGTTTTTGTATTTGGTTTAAGGACGTTTCAGCCACAGTGCCGCTCTTTGATTGAACCACATTGGTGTTGGACTAAATGCTCCAGTGTTTTATCTAATCCCCTGTCCGTCTGTGTCTTTTTTCTGTCTTCAGGGCTGCAGAGAGGCCGTGCTGTGGATGGCCGTTCACCACAAACAGAAAAAAGCTCTGGAGCTGTTTGCACGTGAAGTCGCTCCTGCAGGAACTGGCATGGGTACGGCACAGACGTCTCCACGTTCTCGTCCTTCTGTCCAATTAAACGGTGATAGGGAAAATCCAATCATGCACACTTTGTTCTGCTAAAAGGACAAACAGCTGCCATATCTGCTCCAGTTATATTCATATCTGTCCTTCATCATGGCGGCGGTGAGAGAGTGAAGATAGAGAAGGTTTTTGCCCTTCTGAACCAGATTTTGTTTATGGTGAGGGGTTCATCCTCACAGCAGTATCAGCCTCGCGAACTTTGAATGACTCTGCAGCAGTTTACTGCTACAGATGAGTCAGCTGAGTTTAGAGCAGGGTTAGGGTTACCAGTTCAAATATACTGTTATAGCATTAGCATCATTATTATATTAGCATTGTTGTTTCTTTTCTGCTCCTTCCTCACAGCTCCTGGACTGACAGGCATCGTGGGCGGACGACCCCGAGTGTGAGTCCCCAATAGATACCTTAATGTCCTGAAAAAGAAAGTTCACACTCACCATTACCCTGTTTAGACCATGCATTAGCAGGATTATGTCTCTGTTACGGGCATTCAGACACCCAGTGGTAATGTTTGTGTTGATGCACACTAAATCTGAGAGCTCAGACGGCATACAGAGGCAGACATGGAGGTTTCACCTGGACTGGACTTGTTCAATAGACACATTAACCTGATAGCAGACATGATCTTCACACAAAGCATGGCTTTATTTACCTCTGTCCAATGGTACCATTAACTTTTTCTGTCTTTAACCCTTCAGAGATCCTGGGGATGTTTTGTACCATTCAGTTAGTTTTCTTTCCAAGCCATTTTGGCTGTGTTGAATGAATTTTCCTCAAATTTGCCAGAGGATATTCATTTCAAAATATATCCATAGAATTGTCATCTCAGTTCCTTAAATTAGCCTAAAATGGCTAAGCTACACAAAAACCGACACATTTGTTCTTAAGGACCAAAAATGTCCCATTGAAAACCATTGAAAGTTGAATTTTTGATCCCACATGTATCCTGACATGAACTAAGTCATTCTTTTATCTTAAGATTTGATTGTGGACTACTAGCTTTTAATTTTTAATTGTTATATTTGTCCACCAGATGGCGCTACGTTTACCTACTCAAATCATGCTGCAAAATTTCACACGTTTTACATTTTTCTGCAAGGGTGGCAGGAATGATAAGTGTGTGTTGCTATTGATATTGGATAATTGTGTTTGTGTTTGTGTGTATTTTATTTGAGTTTTTGTAGTTTTGTTCTTTGTTTTTATAGTGGAGTTGTGTAAACATACTGGCCTTTAAAAATCCCCCAAAATATGATTGATATTTAATACTTATATACTCGATTAAAGTGGAAAAAATAAATTAATGAAAAGGATTTTAACTCCAGTTTTTGGGAAGTGGACTTTTTTCTGTCCTTAGGGCTTCCAGTGCGAGTTTTTTTTTTCAATCTGAAAATGTTGAAAAAATAATACTACATCAATATCAATGTTTCTGCCAATCATTGGATACTTGGATACACTGGATCATCAAATACTCCTTCAAATTAATTTTATGAATTAATTTTTTTTTTTTTTTTTTTTAATGAAAAATACTTTGGAGTTATATAGACATACTGGCATTTAAAGGGTTAAAAACCCCATAAATATAATTAATATTTGATATGTATATTTCAAGCTGAAGTAGTTTTAAATGATGGACTTATTTAAAGTGGATAAAATATTAATATATATTTTCACACCAGGCTTTTGGAAGTGGACATTTTTTTTCCTTAGGACTTTGAGTGTGAGGTTTTTTGTTTTTTAATCTGACACTGTTGAAAAATAGCAATACATCAAAATCAATGTTGCTGCCAAGCATGGACCCTGATAACAATAATAAGCGAATACTCATTGAGATGCATTTCATGTTTTTTTTGTTTTTTTTGTCTAATTAAGAATACAGTGGAGTTATATAAACATACTTGCATTTAAAGGGTTAAAAACAACATAAATATAATTAGTATTTGATATGTACAGTGCTTAACAAATGTATTAGACCACCTGTCATATCTGTCTCAGAGACCATCCAGCCTCATGAAGTGCTTTAATGCGGACTCTTCATTTTCAGTCAGCTCTCCATGTTTTACCATTTTGAACAGGAATGAGGAATTTCAAACTGAATTCACCCAAATTTGAGCCGGCTCACTGGGCTTCTCTGAGAAGTCAGAAATGAATCAAGCATAACATTCAACCACTAAAACTCATTTTTCTGTTCAGGAATGACAGTAAATAACTATAATTTGACATATTAATCAAGAAAAATTAATGTTCTTTACTATTTTTTCAGTTTTTTTTAATCAGTAAATTTGAAAATTCATGGATAGCAATAATAATTCTATTTTAGCATTAAAGATATCATTTGGGTTAAAGAGCTTCTACATATTGGTGTATTAACCATTACAGAAACATCAAAAATGATTTTGGTCATTACCAATGCTGTTAATTTAGGGCAGCTGTGGCATAAACCTTACTTTGGTCAGGGTTAGGGTGGTCTAATGAATTTGTTAAGCACTGTATATTTCAGGCTGAAGTACTTTTGAAAGACTGACTTGTTTTAAGTGTAAAAAAATAGTATTACATACAATTTTTACCCCAGTTTTTTGGAAGTGGACATTTTTTGTCCTTCAAGTGTGAGGTTTTTTGTTTTTTAATCTGAAACTGTTGAAAAATAGCAATGCCTCAAAATCATTGTTGCTGCCATGTACTGACCCTGATAACAATAATTAGCAAATACTGCTTGAAATGTGTTTTATAAAAATTATTAATTTTTTTTAAAGTTAAAAATACTGTGCAGTTAATGAAGCATACTGGCCTTGAAAGGGTTAAAAACCAGAAATATAATTTATATTTAATATGTATATTTAAAGCTGAGGTAGTTTTTAGCAATTCACTCATTTAAAGTGTAAAAAATATTAATATATCATATTTTTACAGCAGTTTTGGGAAGCGGACGTTTTTGGTCCTTAGGACTTTGAGTGTGAGGTTTTTTTTTGTTTGTTTGTTTGTTTGTTTGTTTTTTTTTAATCTGGCACCATTAAAAAAATAACACTGCATCAAAATCAACTGACCCTGATAGAAATAATAAGCAAATACTCATTGAGATGTACTTGATGAAAGTTATTTTAACTTTCTGTTTGTTTGTTTTTTGTTTGATAATAGATACTGTGAAGTGGACATTTTTGTCCTTAGGGATAAATGTGTCAGTATTTTAAAGGAACTCTTAAAGGTTAACAGCATGCAGGGATACAGGAATAATGTTTGGGCTGTTGTTAGAATCAGAGGAGGGTGAGTTCTGATATCAGGTTGTCTCTGAAGATGCGTTGTAGTGAATGTTAGAGTGCAGACTAGACTCATGTGTGGCCACTTGGTATCTGAGTGCCCTAAACACTCCTGTAAAATGTGAAACAGTCTGTTTTAATGTGTTCATAATCTGGCCTTTTGTCCTTAGGTCTCCTGTCCTGAAGCCGTTTTTCTTCCTGCACCCTAAATCCCAGCTGAAGGTCAGATTAATGGGCTACAGAGCTGTGTGAGTGTGTGCATCAGAAATGATCATTAACCCCGTACTGCTCACATCACTGCAGGTGGACATTCACGTCAATGGAGAGATGGTGGAGTCTCTCACAGAGGAGGAGTCACACACACCTGAGGAGGAGGCTCCGCCTACCTCAGAGGAGGAGGTACCAGACAAAGGTAAACAAGCGTGGTCTTATTTTACTCTGCTCCTCGATCAAAAACCAAGCAGAGGATTGAATCCTCTGCCACTAGAGGGCGATGGCTTCCCTTTCACTTCTTATTTAGAAACAGAGAAATCCAGTGAATGATAATGAAGCATAAACTTAAAACCACAATGCCCCATAAAACCCGCAGACTCACAAAGAGAACATTGAGGCCACCGGCTAACGAGAGCGAGGTTAAGGCTGTGAGAAACGACTCCCTCCTCCTTGGTGTTTGTGAACGTATTTGTTCGTTTGTGTTATTTCCAACTCCTAAAAAAGAGAGCACATGCTGAGCCTTTTTATCCGCTCTCCAAGGCTGCACTCACATGGCTCTGCACACTGGCACACAAGCGCTGGAAACGCACCCACAGACTCCTTCAGGCCTCCTGAGAACATTTGTTAATCTGTCTGCAGCATGAGTGATGAACGCGTTAATGCATCAACATAAACAACGCCATAGTCAAACACTAGAGGAACTGTAAGTGTGGTTTGAAGAGTAGTTAAAGTAAACATTTGAATGCAGACCATTTCTGACTCAGTATTTCTTCAGTGTCGTCCTGCACAGACGTGCTCAGAGTCCTGGCGTCGCCTCGACCTGCTTCACATTCCAGGTCAGGAACAGGAAGTCCACTTCAATCACAAAAACAAACCAAAGAGAATAAAAACATGCAAATGAAGGAAGAAAAGGCAGAGCTGCCACATTTAATATTAATTCTCTTTATTTTCACATCAAAACATGCATCTTTGATCCACTTCAGCTGGGTTAGTCATGTATTTCATCCTTATTGTCACGTCTTTGGAGAAATCATGGTCTTCTGTCACACTTCTGTAGAGGAAATGATGAAGAAAAATGCGCTGCAAGTTGATCATCTGCCCTGCAGGCAGGAGTTATGATCTGCATCTTTTTTACTCTGATCCTTTCTTTCTCTTATTATCATACATTTTATATAAAGAGGCATGCTTAATGCATCCAACAGGTCTTTAATAGTCAGCTGATTCTCCTCACCGTCCCTAAAACTGCAGATGAAATGTTTTGAACATATTTTTATATAAAAACTGTATTTAAAATGTTGCAGACACAGACGATCTTAGCTGAATTTTGACTTTTTGTTTCTGACGACTACCCCAGTTCTAAAAAAGTTTGGACACTCCGTAAAATGTGGATAAAAGCAGAATGCATTGATTTGGAAAATCCTTTTCAACCTATTTTCAACTGCATACAGAAGACAAGATACCTGTTCCTTACTGATTAGCTCTATTGTTTTTTTATGGGATTATAGACACACATGGAAAGTTTTGACTCGGGTTTGAGGTCACATCCACGGCTACAAACAAATACATTCAAAAACACAGCTGAGAAGAAGGACAGATAGTTAAACAGAGAGGTTAAAGACATAACAAACTTCATTTCAAAGTAAAAATAAAGGCAACAGTGCTCATAAACCAGGGGTCAAATACATTTGTACCAGGGCCAGATTTAGTCTTGACAGGAACTCTGGGGGCCGGACTTTCAAATACACAAAAATTAAATCAATATTTTTTTTTAATTCTGATTCAGTAGTATTTGTATTTTTTTTCAAACCGCAAGACCTTTTTAGTCATTACCAGCAAGATCTATCCCTGTTATCTATAATGCAGCAGGACACAAGGAGACAGACCTGGACCCCTGAAAATCCCAGAGAATCCTCAATCATGATTTAGCACTAGTATTAACTCATTTTGACACTTTTAACTCTTTTGATGCTTTCCACTTTTCTTCTAATTTTGCCACTTTGAACTCCTTTTTATTGCATTTTTTCAACATTTTTTGCAACTTTGAAAGCAATTTTTGCCACTTTTAACCCATTTTTGCCTCTTTTAAACCCATTTTAACCACTTTTCATGCATTTTTATCCCCTTTGTGCCATTCTTTTATCATTATTTTCCACTTTTCTTCTATTTTTGCCACTTTTAAACCCTTTTCATTACACTTTTCAACAATTTTTGCAACTTTAAAAGCATTTTTTTGCCTCTTTCACCCATTCTTTGCCTTTCTTTAACCCATTTTCAACCACTTTTCATGCATTTTTATCCCCTTTGTGCCACTTGTTTATCAATTTTTTCCACTTTTCTTCAACTTTTGCCACTTTTTAACCACTTTTCATTTCTTTGTTGCACTCTTTCTTGTCATTTTTAAACACTTTTTGATACTTTTTGCCCCTTTTGCTACTTTTACCCATCTTTGCCATACTTCAAACCATTTTAACCACTTTTCCTGCATTTTTCAATCCCCTTTGTGCCATTCTTTTAACATTTTTTTTACTTTTCTTCTATTTTTGCCACTTTTAACCCCTTTTCATTACATTTTTCAACCTTTTTTGCAAGTTTAAAAGCAATTTTTGCCATTCTTTAACCATTCTTAAGCCATTTTCAACCACTTTTCCTGCATTTTTTATCCCCTTTGTGCCACTTTTTAATCAATTTTTACCACTTTCAACCCCTTTTCATTACTTTGTTGCACTCTTTCTTGTCATTTTTAACCAATTTTTGATACTTTTTTTCCTTTTTTACCAGTTTTTGACTCATTTCACCACCTTTTCTGCCAAGTTTTCTCCCATTTTGCCACTTATCACCCATTTTTGTTTCTCTCTTACCCTTTTCACCACTTTATCATGTCATTTTTGCAGCACTTCTGCCACCTTAAGCCTTTTTTAAATATCTACTAATTATGACACAAAATTTCAGTAAAAAACAGATCAAATGTTAAGTAATTTTAAAACTTTTCAAATATGAAGTGTTTTTGGGGTGGATTTAACAGCTGCAGACATTTAAAGCCAAAGGAACCTCCTAAAACCACAACATCATATTTTCCTCCTTTTCTGAATTTAGGGATCTTTCGGGGGGCCAGACAGAAGGCTTTGGGGGCCTGATATGGCCCCTGGGCCGCCAGTTGATGATCAGTGTCATTAACAATTAATACACAACACCACTTGTAGAAAAGTTGGGACGTTGTGTAAAATGTAAATAAAAACGGAAGTCAATGTTCGATGAATCTCATAAATCTATATTTTATTCACAATGTAACATAAAAAACTGATGAGATGTTAAACTGAGATATTTTAACGTTTCATGAAAATATTAGCTCATTTTGAATTTGATGGCAGCAACACATCTCAAAATAGTAGGGACAGGTCAAAATTGTGTAGCACCAACGGTCTGTAAACGTCTGGGAGGTGAGGAGACCAGTTGATGGGGGAGAAATGTTGCCCCATTCTCGTCTGATGTAGGATTCTAGCTCAGCACTCCTGGGTCTTCTTTCCTGGATTTTTCCTTTTCTAATGCTCCAAATGTTTTCTATTGGTGAAAGGTCGGGACTGCAGGCAGACCAGTTCAGGACCCGGACTCTTCTCCTATGAAGCCATGCTGTTGTGATGGATGTGGTATGGGGTTTAGCAGAAAGAGACGTTGTCTGGATGGGAGCATATGTTGCTCTAAAAGCTCTCTCTACTTTTCAGCATTGATAGTTCCTTTCCAGATGTTAGAGCTGCCCACGCCATAGACCACTGATCATCAACTGGCGGCCCTGGGGCCACATCAGGCCCCCCAAAGCTTCCCGTCTGGCCCACGAAAGATCATTAAATTCAGAAAAGGAGGAAAAGAAGATTTTAAGAGTATCCTTTTGCTTTAAATGTCTGCAGCTGTTAAATCCATCCAACAAACATTTGATCTGTTTTTACAGAAATTTACTGTCAAAATTAGTCGATATTTAAAAAATGGTTAAGGTTGGCAGAAGTGTTGCAAAAAATTGGCTGAAAAACGTTGTGAAAAGGGGGGGAAAAAAAGGAGGAAAGAAGGGACGCAAGGTATCAAAATTGGTTACAAATGACAAAATTAGTGCAAGAAAGTAAAGAAAAGGGGTTAAAAAGTGGCAAAAATAGAAAAAAGTGACAAAAATTGATAATAGAGTGGCATAAAGGGGATAAAACATGCAAAAAAAGTGGCTTAAAGGGGGTTAAAATCTTTCAATAATTAGGTTAATGAGGCAAAAAGTATCAACAATGGCTTAAAAGTGGGAAAAATGCTTCTAAAGTTGCAAAAATTGTTGCAAAAAATGTAATAAAAGGGTTAAAAAGTGGCAAAAATAGAAGAAAAGTGGCAAAAATGGATATAAGAGTGGCACAAAGCGGATAAAACATGTAGAAACGTGGTTTAAAAGTGGTTTAAATCATGCAAAAATTGGGTTAAATAGGCAAAAAGTATCAACAACAGGTTAAAAGTGTCAAAATAGGTTAATACTGGTGCTAAATGACAATTAGGGAGGGCCTATTCTCTTGGATTTTCAGGGGTCCAGCCAATCCTGTTGTCAGGCCTGCTGCATTATAGATAATAGGGATAGATCTCACTGGTAATGACTAAAAATGTCCTGTAGTTTCAAGGAAAATACAAATACTACTGCAATAATATTTCAATCAGACCAGAATATTTATTTAATTTTTGTGTATTTGAAAATCCGGCCCCCAGAGTTTCTGTTGAGACTAAATCTGGCCCTTGTGCAAAAGGTACTTGATGAACTCTGCCATAGGCACTAATGCAACCCCATACCAACAGAGATGCAGGCTTTAGAACTGAGCCAGGAGAACAAGCTGGATGCTCCCTCTCCTCTTTAGCCCACAGGACACAGCATCTGTGGTTTCCTCTGACCACAGAACTGTTTTCCATGTCTCCTCAGTCCATGTTAAATGAGCTTTGGTCCAGAGAAGACGGCGATGTTTCTGGATCCTGTTCACATACGGCTTCTTCTCTCCATGATCCAGCTTAACTGTCATTGTTGGATGGCACGGCCAACTGTGTTGACAAACAGTGATTTCTGGAATGTTCCTGAGCCTGTTCAGGGATTTAAGTACAGAATCATGCCTGTTTTTAAAGCAGTGGCCCCTGACGGCCCAAAAATTACAAGCATCCAACACCGACCTTCAAACTTGGCCTTCAAATGCAGCAATTTCTTCAGATTCTCTGAATCTGAACTATGGACTTTAGATGGGCAAATCTCTAAATTCCTTCCAGTTACGTGTTGTAAAAAATAAACAGCTGGACAGTTTGCCTTTACAGTCATTCCCAAAGGTGAGAACCTCTCACCATCATCGATTGAAATTGACTGAGCCTTTCAGGTGTGCATCTTTTATACCCAATCATCACCTGTTACCAATTCACCCACTTGCCTGTGGAATGTTCCAGTTGTTTTTGGAGACTTCCACCACTTTCCCAGTCGTTTCTGCCCCTGTCCCAACTTTTTTGGAATGTGTTGCAGGCATCAAATTCAACTTTTTTGGAATTGTGGTTTGTAAATGGTTAAACAGATCAGCTATATATTTTTAATGCCAAGTATTTCTGAGTGTCAAAGAGTTCCACTTTAGGTTGAAGTTTTGTTAATTTCCCATGAATCTTTGAGGCGACTCCTTCCTTTCTTCAGCCGTTCTTCTTTGACTAACGAGGCTCAGTTCAGTTTGTTTATCCAGGTGAAGACGCTGGCTCCCAGACTCCTTAAACAGACATTTTCACACATTAAAAATGCTTCCAGACCTCAGCTGAAAGAGCTCCTCCATGAGAATAAACAAGGCTGCTGGACAGAAATAAAAGCCTGATTCTGTCCTTGTTTTATCGCCTTCTGTTGAGCCACACAAACACGCTTTTGGTTTTCTGGTTTGCGTCCAGAGCTGCCCAGTGGACCTCACAGCTACAGACTGGAGGAGCTGGCCTACACGAGGAGTGGAGACAAAGGAGACTCGGCTAACATTGGTGAGAAACCTCTAAATATTCAGTAAGAGGACGAATTACTGCATGAAAGGCAGCTTTGTCTGATTTCCATCACTATTTCTGTCTCGTTCTGCAGGAGTGATAGCTCGCCATCCGCTCTTCTTCCCCTACCTGAAGAAACACCTGACTTCTTCTGTGGTGGAGGAATACTTCTCCCACCTCATCCAGCCTGGGACGAACAATGCCGTCACACGGTGAGCAACGTAGCGGAGTGATATGTGACAGACAACAGCGCAGTCCAGTTGTTAGCACCAAAGACTCACGTCTGTAATAACAGCAACATGCAGCGAGTGTGCTCTCTTTGCACAGCGGCTGTCGGCCTGTCTGCGGATTTAACACAAGCTGTGAGCCAGTGTTAATTTCGTCGACTAAGACTATGACTAAAACTGTTCTTCCACAGCCTTTTTTCCCATGGCGAAAACTAGACTAACAAAAGTAGAACCTGATAACTAAAACTGACAAAAACTAAGTTTAGTTTTCGTCAAGGTGACTAAAACTGGACTAAAATATAATGTAGTTTTCGTCAGACATTCAAAATCTGTGATATTTCTCCACTGTGGGTAAATCTGTCAAAATGCAATGCGCCTGTATCTATTCTGCCTCTCAGCTGTAGAAAGCAGGGACCCAGGTTTACCAGGGTGCAGAGAACACACTTCCATGATTTGGTACCAGATTTAGGCAAGAAAATAAATGCTTGGACTAAAAGTAAAGACTAAAATGTGAGGACTTTTATGAACTAAAACTAGACTAAAATGTTTTGAGTTTTCGTCAACTAAAACTAGACTAGAATTAAAAAGGGTAGAAAAGACTAAAATGGGACTAAAACTTAAATTAAAATTTAAAATAGCGAACAAAATTAACACTGCTGTGAGCTGCAACAGATCAACTCAGTTTGTCACTAGCCTACCTGCAGCAATTCGTACTGCAACACTTGAAAAACAGTTTAAAATGTGTTTTAACTGATGAATCTCTGGTTTAAAGTCCATGATGGTTTAAAGAATCAGGCTGCGGTGTCAGATTATGTTGGAGAGGCAGCTATAAACATGCTAGCTGGCAAGCTGCCAGCTCAAGTTAAATCAGTGAGGTGTTGCTTTGTTCTAAAGCTTTTATTGTGAAGGTCTACATCAGAAATGCCTCATTTAGATAAAGAAGAATCTCATTTAAAAGAATAGAATGCACATAATCTGTTAGCATGAGGGTTTACGGGGACCAACTCACAGCAGAACACATCCTCTGCTTCCTCATTGGCTCCATTTCTCAGCCTCAGAGTTTTGTGCTCATGATCTTTGTGCATTTATGGAAGTAAGCTAATTTTATGGTGACTATGGTGAACAGCTGATATGAAAACATCCCGTGCCATGATTTTAAAAGACTGTTGCGTTAAAGAGGAACTTAAACTCCTCCTCCCAGGAATCCCAGATTTCATCAGAGCACTCTCAGCAGAAATCAGCCCCTGTGGTCGGTGTAATCGCTGTCAGACGTCGGCCTTCAGCCGCAAGACACAACAGAGGAAAAACAAGACGCTCAATCTGTGGTTGAACAGATAATCGTCCCACATTTATACATGACACACAGCAAGCATGTTTATCAGACTGCAGGAAAACCACATAAACCTCCTCCATGTTTGCGTCTTCCTCCACTCACTCTGTGCTGATCAGTTCGGCACGCCACTAAGACTTCTCTCTTCATGCTTCAATCACAACAGCTGTTTAAAATTTAAAGGCCACAATAAAATTTTCCTTATCAGATATTACTAAGGCTGCATGGTGGTGCATGGATTTGGAAGGTTCCTGGTTCAGATCCCTGCTAGGGCCTTTCTGTCTGGAGTTTGCATGTTCTCCCTGTGCATGCATGCATGTGTGTTAGCTCTGTATGTCAGCCCAGGGTGTACCCCTCCTGGGATAGACGAACAGAATGTAGAAAATTGATCCATGGATCACTTATTACCCCCAAATTACACATATTCTGTCCATGCAGCAAATTGGTCCCTTTCTGGCTAATCTTTGCAAACCCGCTGCACAACTCTGGTCCGTCAGTGGTGCATCCCAGAAGTGCCACACTGCTCCACTCTGCAGGAGATTTGCACCAGGTCTTTTTCAAGCTGGGTGCAACCTTTCCGTATAAATCCATGCAGAGCAGATCGAGCCTGCAGGACAAAGTGCAAAGCATCCTGACAGCACAATGCTCTGTGCATAGATTTAAGCATGACCGTAAGGTTCATGGATGGGCAGGTATCTTTTGGTTTCCAGAAGTCTTACAGCTGTTTGTTATAACGTGCCCACCAATAACCAGAGGATGTCTCTAATCCTCTTTAAAACATCCTAGCCATGGTACCGACTCTGATTTCAAACCAAACAAACAAAACACAGACTCCAGACTTTTACACAGTGCTGGAGGTGAGGAGGGGAACCACAACAGACCGAGACAAACCAGCAACACAACCGCACTATAACCAAGACAGCCCTGTAAACATTACTGACCGTCATAACCCTCCTCAGAGGCACTCAGCCTGCTGAGACACAGACGTGTAGACACAATAAAGGCTGACGGGTTGACGTTTGGACATCCGGAGGCGTTGTGAGTTCAGTTTGTCTCTAAACAAAAGTTTTCATTCTTTGAGAACTCCCCACAGACAGAAACCAACGCTCTGAAACATGGCAGTCGGAGGTAGCAGTCAAAGTCATGGAAACTATGAAACAGATATCTTTGTTAAAATAAACTGTCAGCTTTTTGCTTCTCAGTTCAAAATTAGTTTCCACTTTCTGTTGATTTAAGCGAGAACCTTGGAGAAAAGACACTCTCTCTGGGACCCAAACTACCAATTTTCCTTTTTTTTCCTTTTTTTATTTTTTTATTTTTTTTAAGTCCTCTTGTACTGTTTTGCTATTTTATATTATTTTGTATGATTGCCATCTCATACTAAATGTTCATATAATATGCAGCAGTGGGGTCCAAGGCACCCCTAGGGTGGGTGCCAAAGATTTCAGGGGGGCGCAGGAGCCTGTCTGCTCTGACCTTGTCAAAATTAATTAACAAGGCATTTTAGGGTCGCCCATAAAGATAAAAAACAAAAAAAGAGAATCCATGAAAAGTGAAAATATCGGGGTAAAAAATTAATTCTTAGGATTATAAAGTCAGATATTTACAAGAAAACACCTCTGAGTTTAAAAGGTGTGCATTACCAAGAAAAAAATCTATTTACAAGTTTATAAAGTCTTCAACTTTAACGTTAGAAATTTTTTAAAAAGTTTTAAAATCCTTAATTTAACTGGTAGAGGCAAAAAATTACAATAAACCAAACTTTACAAAGGGTTGATTTTCGAGCTTTTGTCTTTTTCTTCTTAATTATATTTTTTTAGTGTGGTTCTAATATGCTGCAGTAACTACAGGTAGTTTGTACTTAGATCTCTTTTCAAGAACTATGACGGCGTATTAGGGCCTCACGAAGAGAAAAAAGAAAAGAATTTTTAAAAAATTGTGACATTGTGGAGCAGGTGGCCTAGTGGTTAAAGGCGCTCCCCATGTATGCGGGCGGCCTGGGTTCGAATCCGGCCCGAGGCCCTTTACTGCATGTCTCTCCTCCACTCTTGACCCTGTTTCCGACTCTATCCACTGTCCTCCTCTATCTAATGGGCAAGGCAAGTTTATTTGTATAGCACATTTCAGCAACAAGGCAATTCAAAGTGCTTCACACAGGTCATTAAAATACATTGACAAAGGGAAAAAGAAACACAATGAAAACATTTTAAACAAAGCATGTAAAAGGTGATTAAAAACAGCAAATAAGACCCACACAAGATAGACACATCCCTAGTGCCATTTGTCTGAACTTTATATGTGTAAAATCCAAAAAAGATAAAAACACACATAGAAAGCTTTTTTAAAACAGCAAAAAAAAAAAAAAACAATAAAGATAAAAACAAATATTAAAGTAAAAGCTACAGTGCAGAGTTCGAGCAAAAATGGAAAATTAGAAAGGTAAAAAGTTTTTTAGTCAAAGGCAGCAGTGAACAGGTGAGTCTTCAACCTTGATTTAAAAGAACTCAGACTCTCAGCAGACCTGATGTTTTCTGGGAGTTTGTTCCAGATATATGGAGCAAAGTAACTGAACTCTGATTCTCCATGTTTGGTTCTGACTTTAGGGACACAGAGTAGACCTGTACCAAAATGGCACAAAAATGCCCAAAAATAAATCTTAAAAAAAAACAAAAAAATTGTGACATTACGAGAATAAAGCCATAATAATACGAGAATAAAGTCATAATATTACGAGAAAAAAACTCGTAATATTACAAAAAAACTCGTAATATTGCGAGAATAAAATATTACAAGAAAGAGAGTCTGCCATGGCGCCGCCTCCGTTAAAATGAGCAATGTTGAGCATCTTGTGAAGCTGTACTTTTGTATCGTTTTCACAAATAAGGAAATACTTCATCTTTTGGCACAGCCGCATCAAATTATTATCAGAATCAGGACAATACTCCGTCGTTTATCTGCGGCAGACTGTCTTTCTTGTAATATTTTATTCTTATAATATTACAACTTTTTTCTCGTAATATTACGACTTTATTCTCGTAATATTACAACTTTTTATGATAATATTACAACTTTATTCTTTTAATATTATGACTTTATTCTTGTAATGTAAAAAAAATATTTTAATTCTTTTATTTTTTTTCTCTTTGTGTGGCCCTAATACTCCGTCATAAAGAACAGTGTCTGTAAGCCTATTATGTTGGGATTTTTCCCTGATCTTTGTCAGTGGTAAATTCCATGGTTTTCTTGTACGCTGATGACATTCATCTCTATGTATCTATTAAACCCAGTGGCACTGGTATACTTGTTATGTTGCTTCGCTGTTCATAATGACCTTCATGGGCAGGCACCTGAATGTATCTTAGACCTGCTTTATTCCCAGTAGATCCCGTAGGTCTTCTGACCAGGATCTTCTCAGGTCCCTTGAGCTGTTTTAAAACTAAAGGTGGTGGTACTTCTGAATTTGTGGCACTGACTCTCTCAGAGTCTGGTTTGCTTTGGTGAGTGTGAATGCCAACGAGACGTGCTTGGGGATCTGACCCAGGCCTGCTTGGGGATGCGGTCTTAGGACTGGCACGGTTTGATGGTGAAAATCATCAGAATCAAGGCAACAAACAGTCTGTTATGATCAACCTTACGGATGCAAACCACAGGAGAGCAATTAGCTCAGTTCAGAAAAATCATGCCTAATGTGAAAGCACCATAAAGCTCTCCAGTAAAGGAGCTGTAGACGCTAATCTGCAGGTATGGCTGCTGAAGGATTGTGGGAAACCTTGGCTGTACGTTCAGATGTTGGACATATCTAAGCGATGACTCAGCGCTCTGTGTTAGCGATTAGCTTAATGAAGACGAGGAGGCCGTAAAGCTCGCTGACCTGCGTCTCCTCTCACACCCAGAAACGCCTCCCTGCCGCCACAGACGCTTCATTAGAGCACCTCCAGCGATCATTAAAACTGCGGGAGGCCGACACAAACACAAACCCAAACTTAACTGCATACAGGCAGCGTCAGTCTGAGCAAACGGTCATGTTTGACCCTCCCTCGCTACTCAGAGCAGCTGCAGACCTATAAAGACTCATACACAGATTTTACCACACACAGGCCCAGTTTGGTTTACTGTCACACACTTTCTATAAAACTGGAGGAGAATGCAGCACAAGACACTTTAAAACACATCAAAAGCATTAAAGCAGGATAAACTCAGCACTAACATATGGTGCCAGGCTGTGCTGGCAGGCCATCATGTCTGTTTACGTGGTAAAGTTTTTGTGTAGCATTGCTGAAGTTTGGAAAGTTTATTTATGACGCGGCAGGCATACACAGAGCAATTCAGAGTACTTTACAGAGTAAAAAACTGAAGATTTATTGGTTAAGGAACATAGAAAGATAAACAGGGCAAAAGAAAGTGTGCAAATTTTCCCACAAACATCTTCACGACCAACCAAAAACCGCTCTGCAATCCACTTTTGGGTCCAGACCCACCAGTTGAGAACCACTGTTTTAAGCCATTGACCATCCTTACTCAAAATAGATTTTGTTTAGCAAATAACCCCAAAGGTCTTCCCTAGGATTTAGGCTCACAGTTTGAACACAGCTCTAAGCTGCCCTGGACCGACCCGAAGGTGGTGGAAAAATCAACGCTGTTTGTAAATGCTCCTCTCGATCTACAGCTAAGGGCCACCAAAAACTTAAACTCCACCACTGAATGTTTTTACATATTTAAAAGATGTTTTTCAGTCCCCAAAAAATGTTTCCCTAGGATTTAGGCCCACAGGCCCCCTAAACCACCACTGGAAGCCCCCAAAGGTGTTGCTGTGGTGAAAGAATTCACTCCTAGTGCATTTTTTTTTTTTTTTTTTTTTATTGTGTGTTTATGCTCTTTGGAGATACTCTCCCTGGGGTCCACGGCCTTTAAAAACAAACTTTAAGGCCACCAAAAACTTAAAGTTCATCATTAAATGTTTTTACATGGTTTAAAGAAAAGGCTTTTAACACTTTGAACCACAGAACCCCAAAGTGAAAGAAACACATCACTAATATTAGATTTGCCCGAACATTTCACATCTCTAGGGGGTAGATATCAGTTCAAGATTCAAGTTCAAGATTATTTTTAAGTCCCCAGAGGGCTTCCTTAGGGTTTAGGCTCACAGTTTGAACACAGCCCTAGGCTGCCCTGGACGCCCCCCAAAGATGTACAGTGGTGGAACAATCCACTCCCAGTCTTTATGTTTTTTTTTTTTTTGCTCTTTGTAGATACTCTCCACGGAATCCATAGCCTTTTAAAAAACCCTAAAGGCCACCAAAAAATTTAACTCCACCATTAAAAAATTTTCACAAGGTTTACAGAGAAGACTTTCAACACGTTGAACTGCGGCATCCTAAAAAAAAAACACAGCCCTAATTTTAGGAACATGTTGCAGCTTTGGATGTAAATATAAGTTTAAGTAGTTATTTTTCAGTCCCTAAAGGTCTTTTCTAGGACTTAGGCTCACAGTTTGCTCCATCTGTGTTGGACTGACCTCTAAGCTGCCCTGAAAGCTCCCAACAGTTAATGCCTCGGTGGAAAAATCTACTCCCAGTCTCTATTTTAGCAGTTTTGTTTGGTTTTTGTTTGTTTGTTTGGTTGGTTTTTTCTTTTTTTAGACACACTCCGAGGGATCCAGGGCCTTAAAAAAAAACTTAAAGGCCACCATTAAATGTTTCACACAGTTTACAAAAAAAACACACATCCTCAAGAGAGAGAAACACAACTCAAATATTAGACCTGTAGGGACATTTCACAGCTTTAGGAGGTAAATATCAGTTTCAGATAGACCAAAAGGTGTTTCCCTAGAATTTCAGCTCACAGTTTGCTCAATCTGTGTTGGACTGACCTCTAAGCTGCCCTGAAAGCTCTCAACAGTTAATGCCTCGGTGGAAAAATCTACTCCCAGTCTCTATTTTAGCAGTTTTGTTTGGTTTTTGTTTGTTTGTTTGGTTGGTTTTTTCTTTTTTTAGACACACTCCGAGGGATCCAGGGCCTTAAAAAAAAACTTAAAGGCCACCATTAAATGTTTCACACAGTTTACAAAAAAAACACACATCCTCAAGAGAGAGAAACACAACTCAAATATTAGACCTGTAGGGACATTTCACAGCTTTAGGAGGTAAATATCAGTTTCAGATAGACCAAAAGGTGTTTCCCTAGAATTTCAGCTCACAGTTTGCTCAATCTGTGTTGGACTGACCTCTAAGCTGCCCTGGAAGCCCCCCAGAGATGTGCTGTGGTGGAAATATCTGCCCCCAGTCTTCATGATAGCAATTTTTATGTCTGTGTTTTTAGCTCTAATCTCCACGGGATCCACAGCCCTAAAAAGATACTTTAGGGCCACCAAAACTTCAACTCCACTTTAAATATTTTCACAAGGCTTCAGAAAGGACTCTGAGCCACAGCGACATAAAGGGAAGGAAACATATCACTAATATTAGATTGTTAGGAACATTTTACAGCTGTAGGAGGTAAATATCAATGTAAGATGGTTATTCAGCAGTCCCCAAAGGTGTTTCCCAAGAATTGAGTTTGCTCTGTCTGTGTTGGACAGAGCACTAAGCTGCCCTGGAAGCCCCCCACAGGCGTAGGTTGAAAAATCCCCTCCCAATCTTTACATTAGCATTTCTGAAAGTATTTTTGTTTGTGTTTTTGCTGGTTGTAGGTATACACTCCCAGGGATCCATGGCCTTAACTTCGTCCTAAAGAATTCACTAGGAGGGGGAGGGGTGGCCTCCCTACGCAGCGACCCCCAGGTAACATGTGCTCACAATCACACAGTATCGCCTAAGGTTGAGAGAAGTTGAGAACTGAGATGCAGTTTCATCCTGAAAGACTCTGTCTTAAGGGTGAAAGTAGGCCAAATCAGAGAACATCCACACCCCCACCCAGCTCTGACTTTCTCCTCTTTCCTAACTCTGGGACCTTTTCACCCTTCTCCTTCCTCTTTCTGTCGCCTCTCTTTCATCACCTCGTCACTCCCTTCCCATTTCATCCCCGTGTTGTTGCCGCAGACAGTAACACTTAACGGTGAAATGTTAATACTGCTGGGCTAGCTTCCTGATTTTTTAGAAAATGATGAAAACACTCGAGCCCAGCTCTGCTAAGCTGTTTATTTTTCCTTCTTCCTCCTGTTTGTTTGTAGGTTTGGATGTGACTTCAAACCCGAGTCAGAAGTGTGCAAACAAGGCAGATTTAACTCACATGTTCTCCTGAAAACATAAACATCAGCAGGGATTAAGCAGATGGATTTTAGTGTCGTTAGAGCCTCATCACTCTCCATCATGGTGGTGACTCCAGGAACCAGTCGTTAGCCTTTTTTAACACTCTTCTTTTCCACCTCTTCCTCCTCTTCAGTCTTTGTTCAGACACTCCTGTAAAGTTTTTACTGCCTCACAGGAATCCTCCGCTCATCAAAGAAACACAAATGTGGCAACGCGCTCCAATAAAACTCTAACAACACCAAACGTGTAAATTCAGTCACGATGGTGGAGATGTGGTTTTCTTTCTCAGAGGAGTGAGAGGTTTTTAGACGTTTTATTTCTGAGTCTTTTTCTGTGTTTTCAGGGCAAAGCTTATGGTCAGATGCTGCTGGACCTGAAGCTACGAGGACTCCCCGACCTCAAATCACTGGTCGACTGAAAGACAGAGACACTCAAAGACAGCAGGAGGTAACGGCGGAGAGAGCTGGACTACAGGAGACTTTAAGAGATGCTTATCTCGACTCGAACACAGGAGAATCATGTCAACAAGACTTTACCTTTAACAGGTCCTCAAAAACAAAATGAAGCTGATATTTTATAAACCTAACCTTACTGGGCTTCAAAGTCTAATCAAATCCTCACTGAGACCCACAACAAAGCATCCAGGAAGTAAAAATGCTTTCATCAGGTTTACAAGGACAACTTTAACTCTTTAAATCACCTGAAGCACCTTGAAGAGAAAGAAACACCTCTCAGAATTTTTAGGAACATTTCACAACTAAAGGTTGTCATTATCAGCTGATGAGGGTTATTATTCAGCCCAGAAGCCGGTTTATTTGGGTTTCCATCATCAAATCTTCTATTTTGTTTACAAAGCTCAAATATCAGGCAAACATTTGGGTAGGAAAGTTGAATTAAGTGACGTTTTTGCTGCCTTTTGCTCCTTTTTTGGCCTTTTTTACCCATCATTGCCTATTTTTTTGCCACTTTTATCTAATTTTTGCAATAAAAAAGTGGGTCTGAATTGGCAGAGTGTTGGAAAAAAAATGGTGGAAAAGTGGTCCAAACGCCAATTTATTTGAGTGTTTGTCAACAAATTTTCTAGTTTGTGTACAAAGCTCAAATATCAGGCAAACATTTGGGTTGAAAAGTTGAATTAAGTGATTTTTTTGCTGCTTTTTTCCCCTTTTTGGCCACTTTTAACCCATTTTGCTGCTTTTTGCCTTATTTTGCCACTTTGGCCCATATTTTTGTGACTTGTAACCAGTTCCTTCTGCCTTTTGCTCTTTTTGCCACTTTCACCTATTATTGACACTATTTTTTTTACCACTTTTATCTCATTTTTGCCAAAAAAATGGGGGTCTAAATTGGCAAAGTTGCAAAAATAATGGGTGAAAAGCGGTCCAAAAGCCAATTTATTTGAGGTTTTGTAAACAAATCTTCTATTTTTTGTGCAAAACTAGAATATTAGGTATAGTTTGGGAAGGAAACCTTAATTAAGTAAAGTTTTTGCTGTTTTTTGCCCTTTTTGCCACTTTCACCTATTTTTACCACTTTTTTGACATTTTATGAACAAAAATTGAATCAAAATGGGCAAACATAGGCAAGAAGTGTTTCAAAAGCTGGTTTATTTGGTTTTTTTTAAATCAAATTTTCTATAATGAGTACAAAACTCATAAATATCAGACAAAAATTTGGAAAGAAAACTTGAATTAAGTAGAGGTTTTGCCTCTTAAAGCCCACTCTGGCCCATTCTATTTGTGACTTTTGTTACCATTTCTTGCTGTTGTGCCTATTTTAACGTATTCTTTTAACCTATTCTTACCAATATTTTTCTACTCATAACTGTTTTTTTTTGTTTGTTTGTTTGTTTTGCTTTTTGCCCATTTTTGCTGCTGTCAACCCACTTTTACCTACTTTTGGCCACTTTTCCCAAAATTGGGGTGAAAATGGGATTAGAGTTGCAAAAATGGATAAAAGGTAGCAAAAATTAGTTAACATTGGCTAAAAGAAGTGGCAAAATGGTGGAATGTGGTAAGAATGGGTTGAAAGTGGTATAAATGTGTTGAAAGTGGCCAATTAAGGCAGAAAGCAGTAATCAGTTTTAACCCATTACTCGACTTTCTTAATAGCCACAGGCTGGAAACAAGGAGGAAAGAAATCACCCCAGAATATGATCTGATGATTTTATAGTTGTATGAGAAGAAAAAAAAAACAGTCACAAGAGAATTTCCTGAACAAGACATACTTATGTCTAGAACATCGATACCTGGTCAACCACCCAAAATGCTCGGCAAAATCCACATTTAACAGCTTTCTTTTTTTATTCTACATCAGTACAAGAGCAGCGGCCACCATCTCTCATTGCATCAAACCTGTGAGTTTGATTGTGTTTTTCAAGCAGCCATTTCTCTCTGCAAAGCCTGCTGGGACACAGAGGGCCTGCGGGTGTTTCATATTAGAACAGATTGACCCCCCCCCCGTCACATTAGTAAGACCTGAGCACACTCGTCTATGTCCTCAGTCCAGTACGTTAGGGGACAATATGGAAAAAGTCGGTCTACAACTCCACCTAGGAGAAGAGAAGCAACCATGGCAACCACTCATGTAGCATGACTGATGCTTGAGGGAGGATGCACAATATTATCAGCATGTTGTCAGTATAGGCAGATACAGGCATAAAAAGTTCATTGATTGTTATGGCTAATATGAACATTCCTGCTGATATTTACAACCGATATGTATCAGATGTAAATATAGGCCCATAGCCCAACTACAACTGAAAATATCAGCTTATCCTGTCTGTTAATATCGGCCGTATTGAAGGAAAGTTTCAGCCTATATTATCTGGAAATTTCAGCTGATATCGGCTTCAGATACCAGCCTGTCCAGCTAAAATATTGGTCCATATCGGCTGTAAGTAAAAGTCTATATTGGTTATAAATTTGAACCTGTATCAGCTATATTTATCAGTCTATCACCTGTTAATGTCGACCTCTGTCAGTCGTTAGTATCAGCATATTTCGGCTATAAATATCAGCCTATGTGGCTCAGTATTTTCAACTGTACTGGCCATAAATATCCGTCTATACTGACTTTAATTATGGACTTGTTCCGGCTCCTACTATCAGTCTACATTGGTTGTAGTTATGGGCCATCAGTATGAATGTGTTTTGGAGTTTAGTCAGGACTAACTGGATTATGTAGGCTGAAGTCTAAAATAGGAATCAATCACCAGTCAGAAGTAGTAATAGCTAAAAATGATAGTTAAACATTTCAGTGCTGATTTGTAGTTAAGGAGTGCTCTCTAGGTTTTGTTCATGGTTCTTCTGTCAGTGAATGAGGTCCATTATTCAGAAGGGACAGTCTCCAGGAAGTGACACCTGACCTTTGACTTCCCCAACAAGGAGTTGTGGCGATTCTGGTTTCTTTACCTCCAGTCAGGCACGAGCGGATGCACGTGACGGCTTCAGGTCGAGTCTATGCCAGCCAACTGATTTACCCCGACACGACCCGGCTCCGCAGGAATGCTCTCCTTCCACCAAACCGGCTCTCTGGACTGTCTCGTGTTTATCCGTAATTGCAACCAGACGAGAGCCACAGCTTCCGTCGCGGCTGAAAACCCATCCTGCCTCCTCTGAATCATATCCCCTATTTCCCCAAATCGTCCCCCGCGGGCTGTTGAAGATCGCTTTCATAGTGAAGGAGAGAAAAGGCCCAGACTCCTCCCTGGCAGAGATTCCCGAGATCAACCGTCTTCTTCTTTGACCCTTGACTTTGGCATCTTTGTGACTTTGGTGGTTTAGCTGCAAAATCTCCAACACTTGAAATAAAAAGTACATCTCTGAATGGCTGAGCCCGACATCAACAGCCACATTAATCAGTAACCAAGCAATTTAGATGTAGAACAACAACAAAAGCAGCCCCTCCTAGCATGAGTATAAATCAGCCCTCAATAAAGGGCCATGTCACCAGAGAAATAAACAGAAAACATCTGAAAGACAACATTATAGTGGTCAGATTTGCTCGCCGAGGTGTTGAAATGAAGGCAGTAAATTCCCGCCAGAGAAGAAGAAAACCACAACCCACTTATTACATGGAAATGTGGAAATACAATCACATCCTAATGAGGCCCATGAATGTTTGAACCAACATCTGCCCTGCATATTGCTTCTTCTCAAACCCTGACCTTGTGATTCCTAAGAAATATTTCAAGACTGTCATTAATTAGTTGGAGGAAAACTTAGTCACTGTGGAATGTTTTCAGAGAGAAACCTCAACAACACGGGCCGTCTGATGTCCAACCCAAGCACTCCAGTGTGGGGATTTCTACACATGCCCTTGTTGGCTTTATTTAGCCTACTGGATGCTCTTTCAGACCATGTCTATGTCCATACCTTGGTCTGAGCTAAAGTTTAGAGAATAAGCTGGGTTTTCTGAGCTTTTTCCAGGCGTTTAATCTCCAACTGATCCTCCTGACTTCCTCTGGTCCATCCTCTCGAGCATTTTTGGTTTCGTCTTTCTTTAAAGTGAGGAAGGAGGCAAATGAACCACTCTCAACAGTGTTGAACTGAATGTTATTTAATAGATGTATGGGTTGCTTCTGGGAGATCATCTAAGCCTTTCGTTAGCCCCTTGGTAGCCCCATCTGTGATTGCCCATGTGAATTGCAAGTATGGATCAGCCCCTAAGAGACCCATAGGGGCCCCATCTCTGGAGATCCAAGATAGATCCTACTTGTAGTAGACATGGGCAATCACAAGGATCTCTAGACGGGGCCCATATGGGTCTCTTATGGGCTGATCGGTTCACATGGGCAATCATGGAACCCATGGACAAACCCACTTGGGACCCATACTGTAGCCCACATGGACATGCTGGCTGAGTAGTGGCCAAATACCACGTGACCTCTGGGGATTGCTTTTAAAATGTTTGAATTAATCAGTCAGGATCAACCTAACTAGCCAAAAGGCATCCGACATTGGTCGACGCCAGGACGGGAGCAGGTCGTCCAAGGCTTAGGAAGCAAAGCGTTCAAGTGCCTCCTTCATAAGTTGCTCATTCCTTTGGTAGATTTGAACCACCACTTTTACACCTCGAATCACAAGAAAACACAAGCATCCAAGAGATTCTTGTGAAAACTTGGCTGCCTGAACCTTTGGTTGATTCTTTTAAGGCAGTGATACTCAGCCTTTGGCTCTTTGTGGTGATTTGTGACTCTTTTATGTCCAAATTTGAAACATTATTTCCATTTGTGACATTTCTGTTTGACTCTTTTATCCTACTTTTTGCATTTTTTTGCCCCTTTTCACCAATTTAATCTGCCTTTTGCAATTAAGTGCCACTGATTTCCCATTTTCCCACCTTTTTGCTGATTTTTGCCCATTTTCATCCCTTTTCACTCATTTTTTTGGCACAGTTTTGCCACTTTTGCAACCAGTAAGTCATTTTTTCCCACTTCTCACCCATTTTTACCACTTTTCTCCCAGTATTTCTTGTTTTTAGCCCATTTTATTCACTTTTCACTCATTCTTTGTACAATTTTTGCTACCTTTGGACTGTTTTTGCCACTTTTCCCCAAGTGTTTGCCCCTTTATGCCTATTTTTACCACTTCTTGCCCGTTTAAGCTGCCTTTTGCAACTAATTGCCACTTCTATCCCATTTTCCCACCTTTTTTCTGATTTTTGCCCATTTTTTGACCAATTTTTGGCACCTTTAACTTATTTTTTGGTCACTTTTCACCACTTAGATTGTGGCTCTTGCAAAGGTGATTTTCAACAGTTTGCCTCTTTCATGGAGCAGGGTTGAGTAACACTGTTTTAAGGTCTCATATGAACATGCAGTGACTGTAAAGGTGTTTTAAGAGTTTATAAAGAATATATCCTCCCTTTGATTCTCGTTTCTACAAGTGTCCACAAAGTCCAACCAACAGAAGCCCTAAGACACCATGAATATTGCTTTTTTTGTTTTTTTGCAGATCTGAGTATTTTGATGTCATTATGTTGAGATGCAACACTCTTTTCCCCAAGAGAGTTTACCGGTTAGAGTTGTTTTCCCAAGAGAGGCGCACTCGTGCTGCATTCATTTACATGGAAAGTCGGATGTTGGACGACGTGTTGACGTCCCACCCGAGTTGAATGTCTTCTGCATGCTACGAGCTCGTAACCGGGGTGACGGGGGTTGTACCAAGTTGCAATTGCGAATTCAGGGTGCACAACCCTGCATTGCTTCTTAAATCTGTGGATGTATGCCCCTACATATTCAAACATTTTGTTTTCTGAAGACTGAACCAAACCCTCGGTGCATTAATCAATGTTTAGTCCATAGTTTCAGCTCTGTCTTGTTTCTTATGAAGTTTCTGGACATGATGGCATGACATGCTTCTTTTTCATCTTTGTGTAGGTTTATTAAAGGGAGCAACACTTGACTTTAGCCTTATTTTATCTTATAACTGCCGTACTTTATAAATCTACAAAGACCATGGAGTATAAAACTAAAGATCTGATGAGATTAAAAGCCTTGACAACACAAAAAGCCAACTGTTTACACGTTAAACTCCTGCCTTCTTTCATGAAACATGAATTTGTTTTTGGTGCTTGATCTTTTTGCTTTAAAAAAATCACTAAATGCATTAATCCCTGTACGATTTGTAGATACTGAACTGAAGAGATTAAAGATATTTTTATGAGCAGTGTCTGGTTTGGATTACTGAGAGTCTGAGGGTTTCCTCAGTGTTGTTAACCGGGAAAATTTGTCACAGGAAGCCGAGCAGCAGAAGGCGTTGACAGCAGCGACACAGAGACCCCTGTGTTTGTCTTTGGGGGCCCCCCTCCCATCTCAGCCCTCTCCGTCAAAGCTATAAGTCTGCAATCATGTAAGAATGTTCTCTGAGCTCTCAGACTACCTCAGAGATTTCCACACACACAGAAGCATGGAGACTGCCGTTCTGTTGCTGTACTCCGCCTCTTTGTCGACATTAAGAAGCGCCTTTTTCCTATAGTCTGTGCTTTTTTTTTCCCCATCTCAGGTCTAAATGCCAGACTGATGCAGAACTTTTGAAAGTTGTAAAGGTAATCCCATCATCTCTAAGGCTGAAATCTAAAACTCTGACCAGCTTTGTGCACGGACAAGCTGAGGATGAAAAATTCATTCATCTTAAACTGACGGCATGGGAACGAGCGCGTCTCTGCGAGCTGCAGGAGGTCCTCGGCCTCGTTTGTCATCGCTCCGCCGTCTTTGTTTGATTCTGAGAGACGGACACACATTCACAGCTCCCGTCTGATGTCAGGGAAGAGAAAAGGAGATAAACGATCGCTGGAAGCACATCGTTCTTCACTTCTCATCATTATTCTCTCTGTTTTTATCACCACTCATTCGTTCCTGTCATTCTTTCTTTTGGAGACGCTCTGGTGGTGCCATCTTTGTTTTCGTCTGCAGATGAAGACGCTCAAAGTTCAACTGTACAGAAGCTCAATCACATCGTCAATCATTCATGTAAAAAAAATCAGACTTTTTGATGACAACCATCATTTTTAAATGCAACTGAAGCACAGATTTATACTGTTTACAGCAATAGCTATTGGCACGTAAGAGCTGGAAAAATACAACTCTAAGATCTCAAAGGTCGTCCCAAACATCTGCAGAAGAAAAGCCAAAGTTTCCCTCCAGAACTGTGCTGTGATTACCAGAACGCTGGAGACCAACAACTGGTCCAGAACATCTCAAATCTGAAGACAACACAGCTGCCGGAACAAAGAGGGGGAATCTGACACGCAGCACATAACAGCAAGGTTTAGATACCCAGCTGTTCATCTGTGGAAAAGGACACTTTTATGTTTATAATTTCAGAAATGTTACAAGGATGCTGCTATCTTTGGTTCAGTGCAACTGAAATTTTCCAGTCTACACACATCTTCTATTAGAGGATAGTGGAAAATTAATGTATCTCTTTTTTCTAAACACAAATCTAATGTTTGTATCATGTTTGACAGTGAGAACAACAGAAGTGTAAGAAAAAGACGAGTGCATCAAAATGCATCAATAATCGATTAAGAATCGAATCGTGAGGTGCCTAAAGATTCCCACCTCTGATGAATTACACTTGCTAAGAATGGCTGACAGGTGGATTTCTGAAAAATGAGCAAAACTAAGCCATTCCTGATGAAAATGTTTCAATCTCAGTTGTTTGGGGTTTTCAAATAGCTGTATGGAGAATTTAAAAAAACAAACCTTTATTTCCTTTAAACCTGACAATGTTCTGGAGGCCAGATGGGAAGATGTGGGGCCCCAATGTGGGCCCCAATGTGGCCCCCTGGGGCGCCAGTCAATAATCCCTGATAGATACCCTCAGGAGAGTAATGTCGGCCTGATAATAATGATAAGTAATGTCGGCTAGGCTGAGCTGAGCAGAAATGTCAGGATGACAGAAAAGAAAGAAGAAGGAACTGAATGAACGTTAAGGTAAAAGACTATGAAAAAAGACCAATAAAATGGTCCAATAATGGCACACAGAAGTGACAGAATGGGCAAAAAAGTGCCAAAAATGATTGTTAAGTGGTCAAAAGGGATTTAAGATTGACAAAGTAGGGAAATAAATGAGAAAATGGGGCAAAAAGCATGAAAAAATTGGTCAATAGTGGCTTGAGAAGTGGAAAAATAGGGAGGAAGAAGCATTAAAAGTGGGTTAAAGTAAATAAAATGGATAAAAGTGGCAAAGTAGCGGCAAAAATGGGCCAAAACAAGAAGTAAAAAGATGGATAAAACAAATAAAATAGGGAAAAAGTTGCAAAAAGCATCAAAAAGCGGGCTGGTAGTGGCTAAACAAGTGGCAAAAATTGGTAAAAAATGATATATAATAGCAAAAATTGTTATAAAGTGGCAAAATAGAGCAAAAAAACAACAGAAGTTGGTGAAAAGAGGAATTAAGAAGTGGCAGAAATGTTCAAACGTGTCGAAATAGGGAAGAAGAAGCATAAAAAATGTTAAAAGTGAGTAAGATGGTTAAAATGGCTAAAGTGCCATAGTAATGGAAGTAAAGAGATGGGTAAGAAAGATAAAATGGGGAAAATAGTTGCAGAAAGCATCAAAAAGCAGGCTGGTAGTGGCAAAAAGAAGCAGCAAAAACTGGTAAAAATTGTTATCCAGTAGCTAAAAAGGTTGAAAAGTGGCAAAATAGAGCAAAAACAACAAAAATGGGTGAACAGTGAAATCAAGACGTGGCAGAAATGTTCAAAACATAGCAAAATAAGGGGGGGGGGGGTTGTTGAGTGGTGAAAAGGGATTTTAGATTGACAAAGTAGGGAAATAAGTGAGAAAATGGGGCAAAAAGCATCAAAAAAGGGTAAATATTGGATATAAGAGGTGGTGGAAAAGGGAGGGAGAAGCATTATAAGTGGGTTAAAGAAATTAAAATGGACAAAAGTGGCAAAGTAGTGGTAACAATGGGCCAAAACAAAAAGTAAAAACATGGGTAAGAAAGATAAAATAGGGAAAAAGTTGCAAAAAACAGGCCGGTAGTGGCAAGAAGAAGTGGCAAAAATAGGCAAGTACCGGTAAAAAATGTTATTTAATAGCAAAAATGGTTAAAATGTTGCAAAATAGAGCAAAAACAACAAAAATGAGTAAAAAGTGGAAATAAGAAGTGCCAGAAAATGTTCAGAAAGTGGTAAAAGTGTGTGTGTGTGTGTGGGGGGGGGGGGGGGGGGGTCAAAAACGGGTTTATAGTGACAAAAATGGCAATAATGGACAAAAGTGCCACAGGGGGGAAAATGGCAAAACATAAAGTTAAAAAATGGGTACAAAAATGTGAAATAGGGAAAGAAGTTGCAAAAAGCATCAAACATGGGAAAAAAAGTGGCAGAAATTGGCAAAAATAAAGGGCATAAAAGTAAAAAAAAAAGGACATACTTCAGTTTAGACAAACTTTTCAGCTTTCATGTGAGGAAACTGTTAGCCAGGGTGCTAGCACTAATGCTAATAACCCCACACACATAAGAGTTGCTAAATCAGTCAGAGCTTTGAGGGTCTGTAGAGTTCATCAGCTCTGTGGTCGGCCTGTCTACAGCTGAAGAGAACCTCTAGTCTCCTAAAGTGTTGAAGTTTGTCACTAAATGAGACTGTGAGCGGTGAAGAAGGCAGGGCAGTATCATCTGTAAACTGTTGCTAATTTCTCTTTTTGTTCGTGATAATCTGTGGGGTTTATCCCCTATAATCTCCTCCCTCCCTGCTGGAGAACTTTAACAAACACTGAGCGGTCAGACCCCGTCACTCGGCTCCATTCACCTTTTTTCACTCGCTCTCAGTCGGGGTCGCCGGCTAAATGTCATCATCCTGCCGTCATTCAACACCGGGTAAGCCTCGTCAGCAGGGGGCCGCTCTGTGTGGGACTGCTCCATAATCTACCCTTAATCCCTGAAAGCCCCTTCTTTTCTTTCATTAGAGGAGACCAGGAGAAGAAAAAGACTAAGCTTTAGTCCTCAGTGAGACACAGCAGTAAATTACCCATCATGCACAGCTTGTGGCGTCCATCTAGAGGCATCCAGAGCCTTCATGTGTGTTACAGAAGTGATGAGGCTGAGTTTGAGATGATGGCAGTCTTCTCTTAAATCCTGGCTCATGTATAAAACAGTTTGGATATGTTGTTACGCAGATGACACCGTTGTTTATTCATCTCAACATTAATTATATAAGAGGTCCTAAAAGTCTTATTAGGAGTTATTCTTCCTGTCCTTCTTGGTCCTGATTGGCTGTAAAAAATCTGAATTTCTCGTCCTGTCTCTTTCTTCATGCTCAGACTCTCCTGAACAGAGTCTGAGGTCACTTCTCGCTGAGTCAGCAGTTCCCACACTGCTCTCTGCGGCTCCATTTGGTGGTTTAGGATGATGGAGCTCAGCATTGCTCCGTTTGAGTGTGAACCACTGGCTGCAGAGTTCCCATGATCCTCTACAGTCCCGTTAGTGTTTGTGTGACATTTGCTGCGGTGGAAACAGTGAGGTCATGCGCTCGGCCCGCCGCCGCCGCTGCTGGAAACCTCAGGTCTGAGGCTTTTTTCTACCTTTACCATCTCTGTGAGGAGAGGTGGCATGGCTTTTTTTTTTATCACTAATTGCCCATTTCTTTCCACTTCTTGCCCATGGATGAGACTTTTCACTCATTTTTGCCACTTTCGGCCAATTTTTGCTGCTTTAAGCGCATTTGAGATCTTGTTGCCACTCTAAATTTTTCTTGCCCTTTTTTGACCATTTTTGCCACTTCTTTAGCCAACTTACCAACTTTTTACCTAGTTTTCAACTTTTAATCTATTTTTACTGCCTTATACTCTATCTTGCCATCTTTAACTAAATTATTTCACATTTTTTTTTACCTCTTCTTGCTGTTTTTGACACTTTATGCACTTATTTTTTTTTACCCTTTTTGCCTGTTTTGCCACTTATTGTCCTATTTCCATTTTACCCATTTCTACAATTTTTTGCCCTTTGTTGCCACTTTTTGCCACTTTTCTTTGCCTTTTTTTGCCACTTATTGCCCTTTTGACACTTTTTGCTACTTTTTTGCCATTTTTGCCACTTATTGCCCTTTTGACACTTTTTGCCCCCTTTTTTATTGCCCTTTTGACACTTTTTGCTCCTTTTTTTGCCATTTTTGCCACTTATTGCCCGTTCTTGACACTTTCTGCTCCCCTTTTTTGCAATTTTTTCCACTTATTGCCCTTTTTGCCCCTTTTTGCTTCTTTTTTTGCCATTTTTTGCCACTTTTGCCCTTTTGACACATTCCACTCCCTCTTTTGGCATTTTTGCCACTTACTGCCTGTTCTTGACACTTGTTGCCCTTTTTTGACATTTTTTGACCATTTTTGCCACTTATTGCCCACATATACAATGTTTACCTTTTTTCTATGTTTTGCCCTTTTTTGACATTTTGCCACCTGTTGCCCATATTAACGTTTTACCTTTTTTTACATTTTGCCCATGTTTTCCACTTACTGCCCTTTTTTGTCACTTATTGCCCATATTTACGTTTTACCCTTTTCTGTGTTTTGACCTTTGTTGACACTTTTTGCCCATGTTTGCCACTTACTGCCCTTTTTTGCCACTTATTGCTCATATTAATGTTTTACCTTTTATATGTTTTGCACTTTTTTTGACACTTTTCGCCCATTTTTGCCACTTATTGTCCATATTAACAACGTTTTACCCCTTTCTATGTTTTGCCCTTTTTTGAAACTTTTGCCCATTTTTGCCACTTATTGCCCATATTTAAATTTTACATTTTTCTATGTTTTGCCCTTTTTGACACTTTTGCCCATTCATATGCCTTTTCAAACATTTTTGCCACTTTTTGACAATGTTGACCATGTTTGCCACTTTCTTTGCCAATAACCAATTTTTACTCCTTTTACCTAATTTGCCACAGTTAATTGATTTTTGCAGCTTTCTAGCCTGTTTTGCCACATTTAACTAAGTTTTTACTGTGTTTTTTTTTTTCCCTTTTCTTGCCCTTTTTCTGTTGTCACTTTTTGCCCATATTTACATTTTGCCCTTTCTTGCCGCTTTTTGACCATTTTTGGCCATGTTTTTCCCATTTCTTTAACTTTTCAACATTTTTGCCACTTCCTTTGCCACAACAACCAACTTTTAATCTGTTTTTGCTGCTTTATACCCTATTTTGCCATATTTTACTAAGTCTTTTCTTGTTTACATCTTTTAACCTATTCTTGTCTTTTTTTAAATAATGTTTTGTCCTTTTTTGCCACTTACTGCCCATATTTACAGCGTTTTTTTCCAAAATCTTTTGCCCTACTTTTGACATTTTTTGCCCATTCATATAACTTTTTAAACATTTCTTTCACTTTTTTTAACCCTTGCTTGTTTTTCATCCACGTCGTAACTAATAAAAAGGTCGTTCTGGCTCTACAGCAGCATTAACCACATAAGTGTATGCCACTGTAGACCATCTTTAGATTCAGAGCAGACTGATGCACACATATGAACCCTGTTATGCTGGTGTGAGTGGAACTACACGAAGAGCTGGCTGAGAGCCAAAAGAGTCGGTTCTTCTGAGTGAGTCGGATCTCTAAGAAGGGCTGACGTCACTATCTGGAAGGAAACTTCCCTGTCACTTCTCTCTCTCTCTCTCTCCATCAGTCATTTAAAGTCTCCTCGTGACGTCACGCGGCCCTCCCCTCCCTCCCTCTCCAAATGTGGCTTCCTGAGGACAGACCTGAGGAGAGGAGAGAGGAGGGCAGACATCACACATCTTCTTCTTCGGTGGTTCTTCTCCCTCTGTCCTCGTCATGTTGGACACCCTCATCTTCCTCCTGGAGAAGCTCTTCCTCCTCGCGCACATTAAGCTCTCCAGTCTGCTGTCTCCTCTGGGCGCAGCGCGCGCAGAATCTCCGCTCACGAGGCGCTGCGACCGGGACGACTCTCCTCCTCTGCCCGCACCTGGAGCCGGATCCGGGTCCTGTCCGCGGTTCCAGCGCGGGGACCTTCTGGAGGTCCCCCGGACTCTGTTCACCCACTTCGGGATCTACCTGGGGGAGGACCGGGTGGCCCACCTGATCCCGGACATCCTCCCGGCTCTGACCGCAGACGGCAGACAGATCCAGAGGATGGTCACCAACACGCGCCTGCTGCTCGGGGTCGTCTTCAAGCGCGCGAGCATCCGCACGGACTCCGTGGAGGACTTCGCGTACGGAGCCGGGATCCTGCTGAACCACATGGACCGGGCGGTGCTCCGTGGCCCGCTGCAGGGAGAGGAGGTGGCGCAGAGGGCGGAGAAGCTGCTGGGCTCCGTGGCCTACAGCCTGCTGTGGAACAACTGCGAGCACTTCGTCACCTACTGCCGCTACGGGACGGCCCAGAGTCTGCAGACGGAGCAGGTGAGTGCTGCACGTGATGCACGTGCAGGTAGAGCAGTCTGATCACAACAGACACAGACTGTCTGATCAGTCCTCTTATCTGGTTATCTGAAGTCTGATCGGTCCTCTTATCTGGTTATCTGAAGTCTGATCGGTCCTCTTATCTGGTTATCTGAAGTCTGATCGGTCCTCTTATCTGGTTATCTGAAGTCTGATCGGTCCACTTATCTGGTTATCTGAAGTCTGATCGGTCCACTTATCTGGTTATCTGAAGTCTGATCAGTCCACTTATCTGGTTATCTGAAGTCTGATCGGTCCTCTTATCTGGTTATCTGAAGTCTGATCGGTCCACTTATCTGGTTATCTGAAGTCTGATCGGTCCACTTATCTGGTTATCTGAAGTCTGATCAGTCCACTTATCTGGTTATCTGAAGTCTGATCGGTCCTCTTATCTGGTTATCTGAAGTCTGATCGGTCCACTTATCTGGTTATCTGATGTCTGATCAGTCCACTTATCTGGTTATCTGAAGTCTGATCGGTCCACTTATCTGGTTATCTGATGTCTGATCAGTCCTCTTATCTGGTTATCTGAAGTCTGATCGGTCCACTTATCTGGTTATCTGATGTTAGACTGATTCACGTGACGCTGATCATAAAGGGGGCAGGAGGGGGTTCTCAGGGGCCCGGTCTACCTGGGGCCATGGGGGTCCTCAGATTATGGTCCAAAGTAAAGTTAAGCTGCCATAGCCATATTTGATATTAATAATAATATGATAATAATCACCACTCTAAATACATAAATACATTTAATTTGTTCATGTTTTAGTAAAATGTAGCTTGTCACTGCTAATGTTAGCAGTGTAGATAGACACACTGATGTAAACAATGTCAGACTCCACAGCTAAAGATGCGAGGACACCAGAAAATAAAGTAGAAGAAACTGAGAGAACTTGTCTGAAAGAAAATGAACAATTGTGAAAAGAGTTAAAAGAGTCAAAACAGGGCAAAAACACTTCAAATACAAGTGAAAGTGGCAAAAAGAGCAAAAACTGTGTAGAAGTCTCAAAACAATGTAAAAGTATCAGAAATGGGTTAATACTGGCAAAAGAAGAGGCAAAATTGGTGAAAGGTGGCAAATATTGAGTTAGAACTGTTAAGATGATGTAAAAAAACAGTAAAGATGGATTATTAATGAAAGAAATAAGGGACAAAATTGGTGAAATGTGGTAGAAAAAGGTATAAAAAGAGACAGATTAGAGCAGAAAGAAGCAAAAATCTGTGATAGTCTAATTATGGCCTCAAAACAGCAAATGTTGATTAAAGTGGCTAAAATAGCTGAAGTAGTGGTGAAATGGGTTAAAAAAGTGGCACCAATAGATGATTTGAACCTCAGAACTCAGTAAGAGCGTGACACACTTTTTAGCTCCCAAACAAGGACTGTTAGCCAGAATGCTAGCACCAATGCTACTGGTCAAACACTCATGCATTTAGATGGGGGATGGCGCTCTGAGTGTAGATTAACGAGAAATTAAGATTTTATACAGCATGCTATAAAGGAGGAGGCTGGGGTGGAGGAGGTGAAGCTTTAGTCTATAAAGGAGGAGGCTGGGGTGGAGGAGGTGAAGCTTTAGTCTATAAAGGAGGAGGCTGGGGTGGAGGAGGTGAAGCTTTAGTCTCTAAAGGAGGAGGCTGGGGTGGAGGAGGTGAAGCTTTAGTCTATAAAGGAGGAGGCTGGGGTGGAGGAGGTGAAGCTTTAGGTTATAAAGGAGGAGGCTGGGGTGGAGGAGGTGAAGCTTTTTGTTATAAAGGAGGACGCTGGGTGGAGGAGGTGAAGATTTATGTTATAAAGGAGGAGGCTTGGGTGGAGGAGGTGAAGCTTTAGTCTATAAAGGAAGAGGCTGGGGTGGAGGAGCTGAAGCTTTATGTTATAAAGGAGGAGGCTGGGTGGAGGAGGTGAAGCTTCAGTCTATAAAGGAAGAGGCTGGGGTGGAGGAGGTGAAGATTTATGTTATAAAGGAGGAGGCTGGGGTGGAGGAGGTGAAGCTTTATGTTATAAAGGAGGAGGCTGGGGTGGAGGAGGTGAAGCTTTATGTTATAAAGGAGGAGGCTGGGGTGGAGGAGGTGAAGCTTTATGTTATAAAGGAGGAGGCTGGGGTGGAGGAGGTGAAGCTTTATGTTATAAAGGAGGAGGCTGGGTGGAGGAGGTGAAGCTTTATGTTATAAAGGAGGAGGCTGGGGTGGAGGAGGTGAAGCTTTTTGTTATAAAGGAGGAGGCTGGGTGGAGGAGGTGTAGTCTATAAAGGCATACTCGTGCATAGAAGTGTATAGCATTGAAGCTCCAAGAACTCCAGATTTTAGCTGTGACTGTGTTTCATTTTATTAGTTTACCAGTTTTATGTCCATTGATAATTGAAAGATTTGCTCATTTCTGAGATTTAAGGTTGTAAGTCAATAGATCAACATCACCAGGAACTTTTATTTGTGGCTGCAGGCTAAAGATGGATGGAAAATGCTCGAAGTCACACTAAAAAGCTGGAATAAAAATAACTTTAACCAAAATAGGACCGTGAAATTAAAGTGAAGTGGATCTCTGATGCCTCTGTATCAACCATCATTCTTCATGTGGTTAACCAGATTAGAAAGCATGTTTTTTCTCAGCCCTTCCTCCTCCTCCTCCTCCTCCTCCTCAGTGTGGAGGTGAGCCTGTTTTTAAACGAGGGGAAAATCTGGGTCACTTCTCGGAGAACAAACGGCACATTGAGAGCAAGCAGCAGCAAGAGTCAGAGTCGGGACGGAGAGAGGAGGATGATGATGATGAAGGAGGGCGGCGGCTCATATGTTCAGGTCATCAGTGATTCCTGTGAGAGAAGTTTAGCTGGTAATGACTACAAAAACCCACAATCCTTCTCTGAGCATCAGAGTGAAAAGATTCTTTATACGACCATCACTATGAACCCAACATCACGAGACTCACAGCTGCTGTCTGGTTTTATGATGTGGAAAATCAGGGAAGACTTCTGATCAGGACTTTTAGAAGGCATCCAGTGCTGGCCAGACTTCTTACTCTAGTGAAAAGGTATGGGGGTTTGGAGACACCAGTCTGGGCAAACTCTAGCTCAGTGATACTCAGCGTGGCTCCCTCACGTATACAGCAGGTTTTAATGGTCACACTTAATTGTTGACCTTTATTTTCTCCCTGTATGTTTCCATTGCCCTTATTTGCAATTTTTTGTCCTTTGTTGTAATATTTTTTTACCACTTTAAATCCATTTCTGCTGCTCTTAGCCCATTTTTAACACTTCTTCTAGCCACTTTTTGACAATTTTTTGCCACTTTTTGCCCCTTTTCATCAGATTTTCCACTTTTATCCTGCTTCTTTGCAATTTTTCACCCATTTAAACTGCCTTTTACCATTAAATGCCACTTTTTTTTTTACCATTTTCCCACCTTCTACAGCTTTTTTGCCCATTTAAGTCACTTTTCACATATTTTTTGCTGCTTTTTGACTACCTGTAACTCAATTTTTGCCACTTTTTACCATTGTATGCCTGTTTTACCCCCTTTCTCCCATGTTTTGCCACTTCAAATCTATTTCTGCTGCTTTTAGCATATTTTTACCACTTCTTCTAGTCACTTTTTGACCATTTTTTTGCCACTTTTATCCCATATTTGCCCTTTTTCGTAGGTTTTAACCACTTTTATCCTGCTTCTTTGCAATTTTTCACCAATTTCAGCTGCCTTTTGCTATTAAATGCCACTATTACCCCATTTTCCCACCTTTTTACGGCTTTTTTGCCCATTTTAGTCACTTTTCACCATTAAAGTTGTGGCTCTTGTGATAGATTTTTTTCAACAATTTGGCTCTTTGGTTGAGCTGGGTTGAGTAACACTGATGTAGAGCATTTATGAGGTCAGGCACTGATGTTGGACCAGACGGCCTGGCTCAGGAATCAGTTGGAGAGTTTCACCCACCATCACTTAAGCGGTTATTGATGTGGATTTGTTATTTTATGCGGTCTTCCACTTCATGGCTGAGTTGCTGTTGTTCCTGAACTCTTCCACTTTCTAATAGTATCACTAACAGTCGGCTGAGGAATATCCAGCAGGGATGAAGTTTCACCAACCATCTTATTGCAAAGGTGGCATCCCTCACAGTACCACTCTGGATGTCTCTGACCTCTTCTGTCTCCATGGAGACTGCATGACTAGGTGCCACACCTTGTGGTTGGTTTTCTCATAATATAAGCCACTGGTTTCCAACCTCTTTTTCTCTCCCACCCCCACCACCACCACTCATATCTGAGGAAAGCTAAGACCCCCAGGACCCACTTGGAAAAATCAATCGTTACTTTGAATTGTTGTATTTGGCAAAATCCGAACATAACCGGCCTACATGCACTTGTCGTTGACAAAGATCCATGTATAAACTATCCAGTATTACTAAAGTGTACTAGCGCTATTGTAGAAAAAAAAATAAGTATGATCTGATGATCAAAAAAATCAAATTTCTAAAGTTTAAAAAAATGTTCAGTTTGTGAAAAAAAAAGACTTTAAAAGTTGTTAAGTGTACGTGAACCAAAACGTAGAATTTTAGAGACTATAAAGTCAAAAATCCAACCACAGTTTTCAGTTTGCGCACCTATATTTTTGTACTTTACAATGTTGTAAATCATGATTTTGAGACTGAAATTCTGAGTTTGATTCGACTTTATAATCGCAATTTTCTTTTCTAAAAATGTGAATTTTCTACAAGAAAATAAATGGATTCTCTTCATTTTGTCAGCTTTTTGGTTGGCCCTTATATGTCATGATTCTAACCATGGGTTTTTAAAAATATATACAGTATGTAGCTGTAACTTTGACAACATCAGAGCAGACAGGGTCTTGCACGCCCCCTGAGATCATTCGTTACCCCCCCCCCCAGGGGTGCCCAGACCCCAGGTTGGAACCCACTGATGTAGGTCAACTTCAATCATCCTCTCAAGACTGAAAAAAAGGATCACTGATCACTAGAAAAATTGTTGTTATCCCAGGATAAAGACTCAAAAAGTCTCAAGAAAACATCCCAAACATCCTGGTTGTTGTAGTAAACGTGGTAAATAAAGGGTCTGGTTGTGGGTCGTCTCAGGGCTTCGTCTGACCCTCCTCCAACAGTCAGACTGATCCAGTTTCACTTCTTGTAATTGCTAACCTAAACATCTGACCTGCAGCAGCCTGGGAGCTGAGTCTGCTTCCTACAGCCTCATTAAAGGGTGGGGTGCCGAGGGTTTGTGGGCACGTGGGCCCCCTCAGGGGCCCCGGAGGGCCTCATGGTAAAATAAACAACAGGCCAATTATATTCTTCATCTTTTTACTAGAAGGTCGCTCAGAGGGAGGGGGGAAGATTTGGAACGTTTGAGGAATGAGGTCCTTTTCTGCAGGGACCATGGACTTCAGCTCTAGCGGCAGGGTCGTCGCCATGGGAGGAGTTAACTTTAGCTCGCCACATCAATGTAAAGAACCGTTAAGGAGGGCTTTAGTGACAGGACTGTGCTGCACACAAAACCTAGAGCCATTACAGAGAGCAACGAGTCTAAATGCACAGACCAGGAAGCTCCGATTAAAGGATTCATTCAGCTTGTTTCCTGCACTGTTATAAGAATGTGCTTGTCTTCTCTTGATTTTCTACCAATTGGAAATGCAATGCAAAAAAGACGCTAATGACACAGGCGTGTAACAGTAAATCATCGACTTCTGGGTCAAAATGTTTGTAGATTTTGTCGCAGATTTACTGTCTGTCAAATGACTGACAATCAAAGTGTTTCCTGTTTTTGTGCTCAAAGAAAAGCCTTCAAATAACAGTGTTAAAATTCCACCACCAGTCACAGTGATGACACAATATGACAAGAAACAACCACCCTAGATCTCCTTTAGAGCATAAAGCTTTACCTCCTCCACCCCAGCCTCCTCCTTTAAAGACCAAAGCGTCACCTCCTCCACCCCAGCCTCCTCCTTTAAAGACTAAAGCGTCACCTCCTCCACCCCAGCCTCCTCCTTTACTGACTAAAGCTTCACCTCCTCCACCCCAGCCTCCTCCTTTATAGACCAAAGCTTCAGCTCCTCCACCCCAGCCTCCTCCTTTATAGACCAAAGCTTCACCTCCTCCACCCCAGCCTCCTCCTTTATAGACTAAAGCTTCACCTCCTCCACCCCAGCCTCCTCCTTTATAGCCTAAGGCTTCACCTCCTCCACCCCAGCCTCCTCCTTTGTAGACTAAAGCTTCACCTCCTCCACCCCAGCCTCCTCCTTTATAGACCAAAGCTTCACCTCCTCCACCCCAGCCTCCTCCTTTATAGACTAAAGCTTCACCTCCTCCACCCCAGCCTCCTCCTTTATAGACCAACGCTTCACCTCCTCCACCCCAGCGTCCTCCTTTATAGACGAAAGCTTCACCTCCTCCACCCCAGCCTCCTCCTTTATAACATAAAGCTTCACCTCCTCCACCCCAGCCTCTTACTTTATAGACTAGAGCTTCACCTCCTCCACCCCAGCGTCCTCCTTTATAGACTAGAGCTTCACCTCCTCCACCCCAGCGTCCTCCTTTATAACATAAAGCTTCACCTCCTCCACCCCAGCCTCCTCCTTTATAGACTAAAGCTTCTTTAGTTTTAAGGACCCCAAATAATTTTAGAATGTTCTTGTTTTTTGTGTTTGCCATTAAAGTAGTTTCAGATTTGAGGATATTTTCTGTTTACATCAGTTGTTCTTGTGTTGTAATGCACTCAATCCAAACTTCCTCTCCACACAAGATAAATCAAATATTTTCATTTATTTTTGAGTGTTATTAATGTTATTTCTCGTCTTCCAGTTCTGTGAGTGGCTGAAGTCCCTAATCCGGGACCAGCGTAGCGTCCCCCTCACAGCGCTGCTGGGACTCCTGTCCATGGCGTGTTTGGGGATATCCTTCAGCACGGCCCTGCCCACCTTCCTGGTCCCCTTCACGCTGTGGATGGCCAGTTAGAAGGACCTTATCCACGTTCAGAATTGGAGTCTGCTTCTGAACGGACTGAGCCTCCATATTGGAGGGAGAGGAGGTAGTCGTCTGCATACAACTCTATACAGTTAATGACTACACTTGTTCTATCATTTAGCTTCTATAACATCAACACCAACATTTATCCAACCATATCATCTTAAATTGGCTCCTGATTTGCCATCCAAGCCTTTGAATTAGTCAGTTTTATACCATATATACCAAATAGTTTACTTCTTCTTCATATTCTTCATCTTTATCAACACCACTCAGCATTTCGGAGATCACTGCTTTATCACTTTCTTTAAACACTAGTGGGGACTATTTCCAGTGGCGGATGAATCTACTGAGTATGTTTGACTTCACAGTCACAACATGAGTGTTCAAAGAGGATGAATAAGCTCCGCCCCCTCTGCACTGTAACCAGGTGAATACCTCCTAAATATGTGTAAATAGGCGTCATTTAGACCGGATTGTTCTTTAACAGTCAAACTTTTGTACAGATTTTATTTTTATGAAGCTGTAACACTCTATACCTTGTTTTATATGTAAATAAAGGAAATGGAATACGATTTGACTTTTTGATTTTGTGATTTTGAGATGTTTGGATTTCTAAGACCAATATGGATATAAGGCCCTGATCATCAACTGGCGGCCCGGGGGCCACATCAGGCCCCCCAAAGCTTCCTGTCTGGCCCCTGAAAGATCACTAAATTCAGAAAAGGAGGAAAAGATATGGTTTTAGGAGTATTCTTTGGCTTTAAATGTCTGCAGCTGTTAAATCCATCCCACAAACAATTAATACTGAAGTAATTTTAGAATGACTTCACATTTGAAATGTTTTTACTGAAATTTACTGTCATAATTACAAGATATTCAAATAAGGGTTAAGGTTGGCAGAAGTGCTGCAAAAATGAGCAGATAAAGTGGTGAAAAGAGGTTAAAGAGTAGCAAGAATAGGTAGTGAGAGGCAAACTGGGTTGTGGAGTGGCAACAGGGGAAAAAAAAGGTTGTGAAAAGAAGTTAAAATGTAGCAAAAAATGTTAAAAGAAGAAAAAAGGGGGAAACAGGCAAAAATTGGTTACAAATGAAAAAATTGTGCAAAAAAGTTATGAAGAGGGGTTAAAAAGTGGTAAAAATAGAAGAAAAGTGGCAAAAATGAATAAAAGAATGGCGTGAAGGGGAAATCATGTAGGAAAAGTCGTTTAAACGTGTTAAAGAATGGTAAAAATTGGGTTAAAGAGGCAAAATTTGGTTTAAAGTTGCAAAAATTGTCAAAAAATATTATGTAAAAGGGTTAAAAAAGTGGTGAAAATAGAAGGCCCAGCCAGTTTTGTGGGCAGACTTGTCTCCATGTGGCCTGCTGCATTATAGATAATAGGGGTAGACTAATGGTAATGACTAAAAATGTTCTGCATTTTAAAAGAAAATACAAATACTAATACAGTAGACCAACATATTTATTTAATTTTGTCTATGTGACACTCCAGCCCCCAGAGTTTCTGTTGAGACTGAATATATATATGTATATAGTCGCTAGAAAAAGTATGTCAACCCTTTGAGATTTCTTGGATTTCTGCATAAATTGGTCATCAAATGTGTTCTGATCTTCATCTAAGTCACAACAATAGACAAACACAGTCTGCTTAAACTAATACTGCACAAAAAATGATATGTTTTCATGTTTTTATTGAACAAAACATGTAAACATTCACAGTGCAGGGTGGAAAAAGTATGTGAACCCCTAGGCTAATGACTTCTCCAAGAGCTAATTGGAGCCAGGAGTCAGCCAACCTGGAGTCCAATCAATGTGATGAGATTGGATGTGTTGGTTAAAGCTGCCCTGCCCTATAAAAAACACACACCAGTTTTGAATTTGCTGTTCTCAAGAAGCATTGCCTGATGTGAACCATGCCTGGCACAAAAGAGCTCTCAGAAGACCTACGATCAAGAACTGTTGACTTGCATGAAGCTGGAAAAGATTACATTAGTATCTCTAAAAGCCTTGATGTTCATGTGTCCACAGTAAGACAGACTGACTACAAATGGAGAAGGTTCAGCACTGTTGCTACTCTCCCTAGGCGTGGTCGTCCTGTAAAGATGACTGCAAGAGCACAGCGCAGAATGCTCAATGAGGTGAAGAAGACTCCTAGAGTCTCAGCTAAAGACTTACAGAAATCTCTGGCACATGCTAACATTTGTGTTGACAAATCTACAATAAGTAAAACATTAAACAAGAATGGAGTTCATGGGAGGACACCACGGAGGAAGCCACTGCTGTCCAAAAAACACATTGCTGCAGGTTTGAAGTTTACAAAAGAGCACCTGGATGTTCCACAGCACTACTGGCAAAATATTCTGTCCATAGATGAAACCAAAACTGAGTTGTTTGGAAGGAACACACAACGCTATGTGTGGAGAAAAAAGGCACAGCACACCAACATCAAAACCTCATCCCAACTGTGAAATATGGTGGAGGGGCCATCATGGTTTGGGGCTGCTTTGCTGCCTCAGGGCCTGGACGCATCGCTGTCATTGATGGAAAAATGAATTCCCAAGTTTATCAAGACATTTTACAGGAAAACTTAAGACCATCTGTTCACCAACTGAAGCTCAACAGAGGATGGGTGATGCAACAAGACAACGACCCAAAGCATAGAAGTAAATCAACAACAGAATGGCTTCAACAGAAGAAAATACGCCTTCTGGAGTGGCCCAGTCAGAGTCCTGACCTCAACTCCATTGAGATGCTGTGGCATGACCTCAAGAGAGCGATGCACACCAGACATCCCAAGAACATTGCTGAACTGAAACGGTTTTGTAAAGAACGTTTGGTTGAGGTTATTGCTGCCAAAGGAGGGTCAACCAGTCATTAGCCTAGGGGTTCACATACTTTTTCCACCCTGCACTGTGAATGTTTACATGTTTTGTTCAATAAAAACATGAAAACATATCATTTTTGTGCAGTATTAGTTTAAGCAGACTGTGTTTGTCTATTGTTGTGAATTAGATGAAGATCAGAACACATTTGATGACCAATTTATGCAGAAATCCAAGAAATCTCAAAGGGTTCACATACTTCTTCTAGCGACTGTGTATATATATCTATATCTATATCTATCTATATATCTATATATAGATATAGATAGATAGATAGATAGATAGATAGATAGATATAGATATATCTATCTATCTATATATATATATTTTCTGCATCATCTTACAAAAAGCTGAGTAATATCTCCATCTAGTGGTGCTCTCTGGGAACTACAACAACATGCATGTCAGTGCAGAGGTCAAAAAAACAGTGAAAAATTAATTCAAGATATCAGAAAATCTTTAATTATAAAAAAGGCTATAATATACATTTCATTTAACTTGTGCACAGCAAAACATGCCAGACCTAAACTATGAGATTAGAATAATAAGCATCATAAAAACACCCCAGAAATCCTCAAAAATACTGGCCATGACTAACCCAGTCACCTATAAAAAAATTATTTGGTAAGAAGTACCTCGCCAAACTCAGTCGAATAATTTCCAAATTTGGGAAATGGGATCAACATGGCAGCTCCTGAAAGCATCATTAAACTGGATTTATTCAGCGTCCTAATCCTGTGAACAGGAAGGAATTGCGCTGAGGTGGCGAGTTTCTGACGTATAAATGTCTAGAATATTTTCGACCCTCTCTGCCTGAGCTCGAATCGATTCAGCCAATCATGAATCAGGACTGTAACCAGCCGTTTGTTCTCCTCTGAGCTGATGTTGAGAAAGAGTTGGAGGCTGAATTGAGAAACGGTCCCACTGAAGTTACTTCATTCTAATAATCCTAGAGTAAAGCAGCTCTCTGGTATTCTTAGCTTTCTTTGACTCAGCTGAAATAAAAACCAGGTCAGTAACAGAGTTTCTCCTGTCCAGACTCCTGGGTTAACCGTTTTATTTTGTAGATGTGTTTTTATCCTTTACAGAGCATCAATGTCCGATAAAAGAGGGAAACCAGAATACAGAAATCCTGAGAAGGGTCTGACTGCAGACCGTAGATCTCAGACTCTTCATCTTCTGTAGTGAGAGAACACATCTGTCAGGATAGAAACACACGCCCAAACTTTCAAAATAAAATCAGATTAACTTTCTGTGAAGGTGAGGGTTATGACAGCAAAAGTTTACAACCTGACCTGCAAAACCTGATAACAAAACTAGCCAACTAAACAGTCTGCTTACAGACCTTTATGAAAACTGAGCTACATAGCCAACAGAGCTCAATTAGCTTTGTAAGCTACACTGATAATGGAGCTACATGGCTAGCAGAGCTATATTAGCTTTGTAAGCTACATAGATAATGGAGTTGCATGGCTAACAGAGCTGGATTAGCTTTGTAAGCTACACTGATAATGGAGCTACATGGCTAGCAGAGCTATATTAGCTTTGTAAGCTACATAGATAATGGAGCTACATGGCTAACAGAGCTGGATTAGCTTTGTAAGCTACACTGATAATGGAGCTACATGGCTAGCAGAGCTCAATTAGCTTTGTAAGCTACATAGATAATGGAGCTACATGGCTAACAGAGCTGGATTAGCTTTGTAAGCTACACTGATAATGGAGCTACATGGCTAGCAGAGCTATATTAGCTTTGTAAGCTACATAGATAATGGAGCTACATGGCTAACAGAGCTGGATTAGCTTTGTAAGCTACATAGATAATGGAGCTACATGGCTAACAGAGCTCGATTAGCTTTGTAAGCTACACTGATAATGGAGCTACATGGCTAGCAGAGCTATATTAGCTTTGTAAGCTACATAGATAATGGAGTTGCATGGCAAACAGAGCTTGATTAGCTGCAAAAGCTATGCAGATAATGACAGAGCTCAATTACCTGTGTAAGCTTTGTAGATAATGTTGATAATAGAGCTTGTAGCTGATAGAGCTCAATTGAAAAGCTGCTTAAGCTCCATTCACATAGTACATAATGTAGCTTCATAGCTAACGGAGTTCAGTTTGTCGTGTAAGTTATGTAGATAATGGAGATAATGGCGCTACATAGCTAACGGACCTTCGAAAGCTGCATAAGCTACATAGATAATGGTGATAATAGAGCTTCAGAGCTAAAAGCCCTCAGTTAGCTGTGTAAGCTACATAGATACTGTAGATGGAGCTACATTGCTAATCAAGCTCAGAAACCTGTGTAAGCTATGTAGATGATTTTGATAATAGTGCTACATGGCTAATGGAGCTCAGCAAGCTGTGTAAGCTACGTAGATAACATAGATAAGGGAGCTTCATAGTGAATGTAGCTCTACTAGCTGTGTAAGCTGTTTAAGATACGTAGATAATGAAACTACATATCTAACATAAGTCAAGTCAAAAATTTAAAAGCTTGTAGATGTCTGTACTAACAAAGCAACAATTAGCTACGTGAGTGACATAGCTATGTTATCTATATTATGTAACTACAGTAGCTTTAGCTATGTTTGCTAAAGCTCACATTCTGAAAGCTAACTTAGCTACATTGGCTTGATAGTAGTAACACTGCATCCATGCTAATCTCTTCTCCTTCCACCATTGTTTACAGTCTTGCAGTCTCCTCTACTAAGCCCCTCCCAGTATTACCCAGTCTTTCTCCCTAGATGACGATGCTTCAACCATGGATTAGATTGTTTAGGTCACTTAATTTTGTATAATCCATCAAACTATTATAACTCAGTTCCAATCAGCCTGTTCCTTTAATTTATCCAGTAGTGTAGTTTCTCATTGGATCAGCCTCAGTCTAAACACCCCCCCCCCCCCCCCCCCGCCTCGTTTGGAGAATAAAAGCACCTGAACCAACGCCGCCACCTCGTCCTCTCACCATGTTCCCCCTTCAGCTGCTGGCTCTGCTCTTCATCTCCACGCCAAGACTCGAGAAGAGGGAGGAGGGGGAGGATGGGGGAGACGGACAGAGCGGAGAGAAGAAAGGTGAGGTGACCCTGAAGAGGGGAGACCTGCTGGAGGTCCCTCGGACCTTGTTCACCCACTTTGGGATCTACTTGGGGGGAGGAAGGTGAGTCTTAGTCAGGTCTTGTTATTCCTCTTCTGTCTTCCGTGTTTCTTCTCTGTTTATTGTCTATCATTTTGGCCTTTCTCTCTGTCTTTATCCAACTCTTTCTTGTTTCTTTCAGGGTTAGGGTTAGGGTTTCTTTCACTAATGTCCTAACCCTGTCTGTCTCTGTTGTTCTTTCTCCCTCAGTGTCTCTGGTTAGGGTTCTTCACTTGTCCATGTCTATTCTTCTTCTCCATTCCTTCTCTCTGTTTAATGTTGGCCTTCTGTTCCTATCATTTTCATTTTGCCCCATCTTTTCTGTCTTTCCTTCATTTTCGTCTTTGTTATACCGCCTTTGCTCCTCACCTTTGTCCCCTTTCTGTCCATTTTCAATCTTTGTCTTACCTACTGTTGATGTCCCTGACTTGTTTGTTTTTTTATCATGTCTCTTACTTTTTGAGTCACTTACTCATGTCTTTTGGTTGTCTTGTTCTGTCCCGTACTTGTCTTTTTGTCCCGTACTTGTCTTTTTGTCCCTTACTTGTCTTTTTGTCCCTTACTTGTCTTTTAATTTCCCTTACTTGTCTTCATGATCCTAATTTGTCTTCTCGTCCCTTACTTGTCTTTTAGATAATTTCATGTCTTTTGTCCCTTTCTTGTATTTTTTTGTCCCTTTCTTGTCTTTTCATGTGTCCTGTTTGTAACTGTTTGTTCTCTTCCTGACTTTTCTTTCTTTTTATATCCTTTCCCTGTCTGTTTAATGTCTCTGACTTGTCTAATTTGTCCTTTACTTCACCCTTTTCCCATATTGGACCAACTTTTACTTTTATTGTTCGCTTTCTTCTTTCTAGTTTTTGGCCATTCTTTCCAGCTTCTTGTAATTTGAACATTTATTTTGTTTTGCCCTATAATTTCCTCTTTTCCTTTAACACACCCTCCTCATTTTTGACTGCTTTTCTTGAACATCTTTCTTGAGTCTTGCCTTTATTTGTCCTTTATGCTCCTCTACTCTGTTTGTTCTTTTCTTTCATTTTCTCTCGCCTGTTCTTTCTCTCATGATCTCATGAATAACTGGTCTTTTTCTGGTTTTGTCTCTCCAGGTCTTTATCTTCTTTCTTGTCCATTTCTTTCTCCTTTTCTTTCCCTGTCCTTCCTCTTTTGTCCATTCCTTCTCTTCATCCCTCACTGCTCTCTTTTTTCTCTCTCCCTCTCCAGAGTCGCTCATTTCATCCCGGACATCCTGCCGATCTTCTCCAGCGATCAGACTCAGATTAAACAGATGGTCACCAACACTCGGCTCATACTGGGAGTACTGGCCAAGGTATCAGAGCTCCACTAAAACCCAGACCAGCAACAACACTTACAAACAAAGGATTTAAGTTGGAATAATTGAGTCTAACTGACGTCTGTCCTCTCTCAGGTTGGCAGCATCAGGGTGGACTCACTGGAGGACTTCGCCTACGGAGCTAAGGTCCTCATCAACACCAAAGACCAGGTTAGAGATTTAAAAGCATGCAGACTCTGATGGTTCTTGTTGTTTATTCAACCATCTGTTCCAGCTGGATTCAACTAACTGTGACTAAAGACTGATCTTAGCCAACTGGATCCATTGATGAAATACATCAGTGGAAGAGTATAAATCATCAGATTGTTGGCTCGTTGTCTCTGCAGACAGCTCAGACAAAGCTTGACTTCTCTGGGTTTTATACCACAGCACAGGGCCATAGTGCAGCCTCTGTGTGACTGAGTATTGACAGGTCCAGGTGGATGAGCTTCTCAGCAGAACATCACTGACTTGCTGTCCTCCCCAGGTGTGCAGCCGGCCGCCGCTGCAGGGCGAGGAGGTGGCGATGCGGGCGGAGAAGCTGCAGGGTCACGTGGACTACAGCCTGCTGTGGTACAACTGTGAACACTACGTCATGTACTGTCGCTACGGCACCGTCATCAGCTTCCAGTCCTTCCAGGTGACGACAGACATCTCTGAAACCAGACGCACATGTGACAATAAAACATCTGAATCTAGAAACAGGAAGAGCTTGGGCAGTTTTGAAACCTACGAAACTGAAGAAAAAAAGCATTCTCACAAAGACTATTCAGCCCCAGTTTCCAAAAAAAGTTGGGGCACTGGGTAAAATAAAAATTAAAACTGTAGCTGATGATTGTCAAATCTTAAAAACCCATTTTTTATTCAAAATAGAGCTGAAACAACTTATCAGATGTTGAAGCTGAGACCAAAGAAGAAGCTGAGCAGGATCCACATCACGGTCCGTTTTCATAAAACAGAATGACCTTTTATTGGAAATGTTAACAATGTGGCAGGGCAGGCTGAAATAAATGGTTAGGAGAGTGATGTCAGACTTCACAGCTAATGCAGAAATGTCAGGATGGAGAAGAAACTGAAGCAACTTTTAGGGAAAAGAGTTGAACAATTGTGAAAAAGATGAAAATTGGGTAAAAAGTGGCAAAGAAGTGGCAAAAGTGAGTTAAACCTGGCAAAGGTGGCAAAAGAGTGACAAAGAACAGCGGCAACAATGGGCAAAAAAAAAAGTAAACAGTGAAAAAAGTTTGAATAAATGGTAAAAATTGGTTTCAGGTGGTGTTAAATTGGAAAATGGACAATTGTGTTTCTAAAGCACCAAAAATTGAATTAAAGTGGTGAATGGGCATCAAATAGTTTCAAAGAACAGTAGCAATAATGGGTGAAAAGTACTGAACATGTTAAAAGTGGCAAAAATGTTTCAATAAATGGTCAAAAGTAACAAAATCGGTCTCAAGTGGCTAAAAAAAGGTGGCAAAAAGGAAAAAAGTTGAAACAATGTGGCAAAAAATGTTTTTTAAACAACAAAAATTTATCAAAGCTGGCAAAAATAAGCCAAAAGTGGGTAGGACTTGGCAAAAGTTGGTTTAAAGTGGCAAAAACAGGCAAAAAGACATTGCAAAAAGGGGTTGTAAGTGGAAAAAGTGGAAAAGAACAGTAGCAACAATGGACAAAAAGTACCAAAAAATAGTAATAGTATCAAAACTGTTTAAATAAATGGTCAAAAGTAACTAAAATTTGTTTCAACCGGCTAAAAAAGTGGCAAAAATGGTAAATAGTGGAATAAAAAGAAGAGTCCGAGTCCTGAAGTGGCCTGCCTGCAGTCCAGACCTTTCATTTTGAGTACTCTAAAAAAGGAACACTCCAGCAAAGAAGACCCAGGACTGTTTGGCAGCTAGAACCCTACATGAGACAAGAATGGGACAACTGGTCTCCTCACTTTACAGACAATTTCACTGTGTCATTTAGCAGATGCTTTTATCCAAAGCGACTTACAACTGGGACTGGTATTCCTGGTGTTAAGGACCTGGCCCAGTCGCCCACACTGGGCACTCGTGCTCTCATGTGTTGCAGGAATAAAATATGAGTTTATGAGATTAGAAAATCATTATTTTTGTTTACATTTTACACAGTGTCCCAGCTTTTTTGGAGGTAGGGTTGTAGATGCGATCTAGTACAGGAGCATGTTTGTTCAGGGCATTGGTCTTGGTCAGATTGAGCCTCTTCTCTTGAAGATTTTACTCATTAAAGGGAAATTAAGCGGCTGAAACAAGAGGGGGCAGGTTTGCACCAAACAGTGCCAGAATCAGGATCTGTCCCGGGACCAGTGCGTCACAGACCTTAGCCTCTGCATACTGGCGCCCGCTCTACCAACCAAGCTAAACCAGAGCCCAAAATGCTGGATTTCAAAGTGGACTTTGGTTTGATGAAATCCAAACAACCCAAAGATCTCAGGAGAATCTTCATGCTTCCTTACTTCACACGCTCAAGTTTAAAATAAAAGACTCGTACAACACCTGAACTCATGCCGAGGTTATATAACTGCAGTTTCAACATCATTTAAAGGATTATTTTCAGTGTGGCACCACTTTACACAAACACATTCAGCTTAAGCTAGCCCCATACCTTCTGACCTCCAGATGACACCGGTCAGGTGTGGCAGCCATAAGGCTGCATATAAAACCGACCAGATCTGCAGCAGCACATGCCGGCGCCGAGCTGTGACGTGTTTCAATCCTGCTGCAGATTAAAGCCGATCTCAGATCTCTTTAATTGGGTTAAGCCTCCTGGTTGCAGCAACAGTGAAGTTCATAAAAGCTCCTTTTGTTCTCCTGCTGCAGATGTCTGAGTGTGCGTGATCATAGTGGAGTTTAATCATTAAAGAAAAGTAAAAATGAGGCTTAGTTTCAGTGGTTTTAGATCTACGGATGGACAGAATGATGATGAGGAGGGGGCAAAAGTAGAGAGAGAATGAATATCACCATCTAGAAGACATTTATATGAAATCACAGCGTAACGACTCCACCTAGTGGTCAGTCACTGCTAAACGTTTCTCCTCTTTTTTCAGTTCTGTAAATCAGCCAGGAGGCTGCTGCTGAGTCGGCGTGTTGCCAAGGCGATGGCGATGCTGGAGGTGTGTATCTTCCTCTACCTGGGCTGTGTGAACGTCGTCTCCGCCCTGCTGGCCTTCACCGTGCCCTTCCTCGTCTGGATGGCCGCATAAACCCCTGGAAACAAATAAAAACAGCACTTTATATTGATTTATTTGAAAGGAAATCACGTGTACAAATGTGAAATTATGACATGAGTGGAATAAAGATTGTATTTTTGGGATATCTTTGAATTGAATACATTTTTTAACCAGCGTTTTAGAGGATGATTGCCATTTTCTGTTGAAAAAGAAGCTTTTATTTGTATATAAGTGTGCATTTATAGTTTTACAGGCTGTCTTTATTTAAATATCAGGAGAAATACAATAAAACTTGGAGCAAAAATTGGTCAAAGCTGGCGAAAAATAAGCCAAAAGTGGCTAGGAATTGGTAAAATTTGGTTGAAAGTGGCAAAAACAGGCAAAAGACATTGCAGAAAAGGGGTAATAAGTGGAAAAAAGTGGAAAAGGACAGTAGCAACAATGGACAAAAAGTACCAAAAAATGTTAATAAATTATCAGGAGAAATACAATAAAGAACTTCATTTCCCATCAGTACTTGCAAGATAAACGCTTATTAATCTCTGGAAAACACATTTTTCTTCTTACTCAAGCTATGGATCAAAGATAGCAGTAGATAGCAGACGTGTCAGCCATGTTATGTTTCAATCCTTCATATATCGTTTAAAATAAGACGAAAAATATATTTACCAGAGCGAAATAAGCACTTTCTTACAGGTACTGATGGGAAAAGAAGTTATTTTTGTGATCTAAATTAAAAAAGACCTGCAAATTGCAAAAGCCAAAAAAAAAAAAAAAAAGTAAGAAATTTGCAAAATATTTATATCTCACAATAGTCAAAATTATATAATAATAATAATAATAATTATTATTATTATTATTATCATTATTATTATTTTAATTATTTTAATCCTACAACACTTTAAACAGCAAATGATTTTATAAATTTTGGGGAAATAAACATCAACATTTAGACCAAACAGAGGAGTTCTGTTATTATTCTATTGTAATAATATTTTTTTTCTATAATTATATAATTTTTAAATTAATCCAGATTAAGCTTTAATTGAATTTTAATTTAGAATTATTTTAATTCAAACCTTCATCACTTGTTGGTGGTTTAATTTAATTTCATCCTTAATTCAATTTTTAGTTTAGTTTAATTTACCTTTGTTTAATGGAGAACGTGATATCCTTTTGTCCCGCCTTTCATGTCCCTGAGGAATGAGCTGATTGGCCCAACCGGACCTGCCTTCCTGTCAATCATGAAACCGGTAAGCTGATTCGTCCAAATAACGTGGCTCGTGTCTTGTTGCTAAGTGAGATTTTAATATTCCGTCAAGTTGTAATAGAAGCACGTTAATTGATGTATGAACTTTTATTATTTTAATATTTTTACATTTTTCAAGGATAAACGTTCGTCTGAAGGGAGAGATGGCCGCTGCAGTAGCTGGTAAGAGTTTATTTTAGCTTCATTAGCTCAGCCAAACTAGCCAACCGTTAATTTTAAACACCGTTTGAATGAAGGAAAAGTTACCGGAGCCGTTAGCGTAACACCTAGCTAGCTTTCCATTAGCTACTATGCTAACATTTAGCCCCACTGTTGCTGTTTTGTTTATTCTTTTCTTTATTTTTATACTCAAATGTAGTTAGCATACAGTTATTATTGACGGGTTATGATACATAAAACATATAACAAAATAAGTTGGCTACCGTTAGCTTAACTGTTTCATAAAGAGAATGTTAAACTGTCATCTTATAAACACCAGGAATAGTCTCTCTGTGTAATAATTTATTAAATATAGTAAAATATAAATAAAACAGGCAGAAGACACCACTGTAAAAGCTTACCAAACAGACTTATAAGGCAGTAATACAGGAAATGTTTTGTTGCTAGGCAGAAAATGAGCCTTCAAGGCTGTCGAATATCATCGCTTTAAGACGGTGTGATTTAGTTAAATTTACAGTCCTTCTTTCTGCAAGACACACTGCATTATACCTAAAAACAACATTAAAGTGGCTGTATGTATGCTTGAATTTGGACAGTTGATCTTTGCATTTAAATCCTAGTAATTTATTTCAGAACTAAGCCTATGTTAGTCTAAAAATATGAATAATAATGTGATAGGGTTGGGCTTCATACAGGCTTCCTGTAGAGCAGTGAAACTCAGTGTGTGGATCTTTTGTGCCTAAATTTGAAATACTATTCCCCAGAAAACCTTAAAAAAGGGAAACTTTGACCTCAGAAATTATCCATTGCAAGTCACATTAATCAGTTTGTTTCCCAGTAGGCTTTATTTAGCCACTTTTAATTGAATTTTTGCTGCTTTTAGCCTGTTTTGCCATTTCTTCTTGCCCATTTTTGACATTTTGTCCTGCTTTTTGCTATTTATTTCTACTGCTATTGCAATTTTCCACCACTTTTTACCATTAAAGGCTAACTTTTGCCATTAAATGCCACCTTTTTCCAAGTTTTGCCACCTTTTTACAGCGGTTTGCCCATTTTTGCCACCTTTATGTTGCTTTTTTGCCTGTTTTAGTCACTTTTAACTGTTTTTGTGCTACATTTGACTATTTTTGCTCCTGTCACTCATTTTTTTGGGTCACTTCTCGCCCATTTTTTCCTTTCTCAGCCTGTTTTTCCTGCTTTCTCTCCCCATGTTTGCCCTTTTTCACCCATTTTTGATGCTTTTTACCAATTTTTGCCACTTCTTGTTTCCACTTTTGCCCTTCTTTTTGTTATTTGCTATTTTCCCCCTTTTTTCCATTTTCTGCCAGTTTTTGTGGATATAAGCTACCTTTTGCCATTAAATGCCCCTTTTTTCCAAGTTTTGCCACTTTTTACAGCTTTTTGGCCATTTTTGCCACCTTTTAACTTATTTTTACTGCACTTTAACCTTTTTGCCACTTTTCACCACTTAGATTGTGGCTCCTGCAAAGGTTTTTTTCAACTATTTGGCTCTCGGGTTGAGTAGCGCTGCTGCAGATCCTTGAAAAGCCTCTAATATCTGTTCATTTGCAGCTGTCCGATGTTAGTCAACAGGACTGATATCGAGGTTAAACCAGTTCATCTGTGCATCAACCCTTTTCTAAGTTGTACTATTACATCACCTTCATCCTTAAGCCTTCATTAACTTGAATAAACTGATTCTGTTTGTGGGACAGACAGGGATGAAGAGTGGGGCACAGACGTGGACAGGGAGTGGGGGGCAGACATGGATGAAGACTCTGGGACAGTGAGTTGTCTTCAGGGTGAGGATGAGTTCAAGGCATCATGTGCTAAAGAGAAGGCTCTGCTGGACCTGATAGAGAAGACGGGCTATGAAATGGTGCAGGAGAACGGACAGAGGAAGTTTGGAGGACCCCCACCAGGTCTGTCTATGACTGACTTTAAATGTAGTTAGTTATTATTATGTGTATGGGTTTCATTGGTTTGGGTTTGATTGGGAGCCCTCTGGTGGGGGAACTTGCGTGTTTTGCATCTCAACGATTTAAAACCCAGAGATGCAGCCTTAAAGGGTGATTATTATATCAGCAGTGGTTATTGGTCAGAGTTTGTCGACTCTTTGAGGCATTCTTCTCTGTTTTTTGCCTGATCTCGACTTTGTTTTCTCAGGTTGGGAGGGTCCGCCCCCCCCGAGGGGCTGCGAGGTGTTTGTGGGGAAGATTCCCAGAGACATGTACGAGGACGAGCTGGTGCCCTTGTTTGACAAAGCCGGGAAGATCTATGAATTCAGACTGATGATGGAGTTCAGTGGAGAGAACCGCGGCTACGCCTTCGTCATGTACACCAACAGGTAACAGTTTTAAAAACGCCACTGCAGTTATTAACAGTCTATAGTCGGGTTTGTCAGGAAGAACAGGAATGTAGGGCACTGATTAGCCTTATTTTTGTGTCAGACGCTATTAGCTGTGTAGTTTTAGATCTAAAGGAGTTCTGTATGGAGATGGCTCTGGCAGCAGTGAAACAGGATATAATATCTTCACCAGAGTCTCTAATTAGTCAAAGATTGTAAACTTAAATTGCTGTTTTTGTCACCAACAGGCTGTGATAATAATTTTAAATATCTGACATTACAGAGGGGACTCTGACAGAGACACTAGACCTTCCTGTTACTTTAATTCAGTGGTTCTCAGCGTTGAAGTTGCAAAACACTGAGAGGGGGTCTCCAGATACCTTAAAAAACTAGGAATATTCCTTTAATTTACACTGTTGCCACTTTACACCAATTCTGCCAGATTTCAACCCGTTGTCATCACTTTTCTCCCACCAATTTTGCCAACTTTAACACATTTTTGCCACTTAAAAAGTAGGGCTGAATGATTTTGAAAAAGAATTTAATTGCGACCCCCCCCCAGTATTGCAATTGCAATTTGATATGCGATTATTCCTCAAGTTTCTTTTATTGACTGAACAATTCTTTAAAAGTATCTAATTCTGATGATTCTGACTTGTATTGCAAATTGGATTTGAACTGTTGCATTGAAGGGTTTTTGTCATTCTTTTATTTAATGAGAAAAAAGTACAAAAATGAAGAAGGTAGGATTTTTTGTAGTCTTCTCTAAAAAAAATGGCACCTGAATGATTGCATGATATGTCATGCATAACATCCCTGCTGCAAAAAAGAAAGTTTAACACTGCTATTTTCACTCAAAGAAACGTTGAACCTTCTGCGATTTGAAAATTGCAGCTTAAGCTTAAGTTACATTATTAAAAATCCATTTTTTTTGTCAGATTAAAACCCTTTCCACTACTTTTTCTGCCTTTTTTGCCACTTGTAAACCAAATCTTGCCACTCTCTGCCTATTATCTGCTCTGTTGACCCATTATTGCCACTATTGACCCCTTTTACCACTTTTTACGTCACATTTCACAATCTAATTCTTGCCAGGTTAATTTTCATCCCACATAAACAAATTACCACCTAATTTTGCTACTTTAACAGCATTTCAGCCACTTTTTAATCCCGTTTTACCACTTAATATGCCCGTTTTTGCCACTTTAACCCATTGTTGCCATTTTTGGTTATTTTTTTTGCCACTTTTATCCAATTTTTGCCACTGCTAACTCAGTTCTGTTACTTTTAAACTCCAATTTCAACACCTTACCCAGCATTTTTTTGCCATTATTAACCCATTTTAGCTATTTTTAATGTATTTAAATTCTGTTTTAAACAACAGGATTAACATTTTTAAGAGGGCAGTCTTGTCTCCACATGACTATTCTTGAATGTGTATGGCTGTGTTCAGCCACCTTCAGGTACAGTGGGGGTCCCCGGTCTCTGACACCTTTATTTTGGGGCTGAAAAGGTTGAGAACCCCTGCTTTAATCCAGTGGTTCCCCACCATTTTTTCCTTCGAAGTCAAGCTGAGAACCCCCAAGACCTTTAACAAAAACAATCAAAAATCGACATCTCTTTAGTTGTTTTATTAATAAAACTCTAGGAAGTGGCTCTTCACAGGTTTTTCTTACCAAAAGACCATTGTATTAACTGTTTAAGGCCTTTATCTTAATTTTATTTAATATTTGCAAACCTAACTTTGACAACCTCCTCGCAGACAAAGCCTCGTGCCCCACCTGAGATCTTTGGCGCCCCCTAGGGGTCCTGGATCCCAGATTAACCACTGCTTAATCTATTTAAAGGAAGCTCACATTAGGAGATACTTTGTAACACAGTAATAAGTTACATTACTTAGTTACTCACAGCAAGATGTAACTAGTTACTCTACTAGTTACATTACATTTGCATTAGTCCTTATCAGCTGAGATCTTGTGTAATTTAATAATCATCAAAAATACAAAAAAAATCTGATCATTAATGATTATGGATTGATTTGCAGAGAAGCAGCTCAGAGAGCGATCCAGATGTTGGATAACTACGAGATCCGTCCTGGGAAGTACATCGGAGTTTGTGTGAGCTTAGACAACTGTCGGCTCTTCATCGGCTCCATCCCTAAAGACAAGAGGAAGGAGGAGATCATGGAGGAGATGAAGAAGGTAGGCAGATACCCACACAGTCACATCAGTCAGTCTCCGTTCCTAAAGCACTGATCCATCATGAGCTCAGCAAAAGCAGCATGAAGAAAAGTTTCCTCTCAGACTTTATCGGTGATTGACAGGGGTAACCATGACGACAGGGCGGCTGTTTAAACTACTTGACTCCTGTTTTACAATTAATCCAGAAAGACTGCAGAGCAAAATAGTCGCAAAAGTGGAGTGATCCAATTAAACAGAGGTGGCTCTGTCTGAGTACTTCCTTTTGAATACCAAATTAAAAGCCCCTGCAGGTGTGAGCACTGTTGGAGAATAAATGAATTTGTAAAGTGTTTTTCAGCAGCGTCGCCTTCAATTAACTCAAGGGAAAAAGTCTCACAAGCTGGAGGAAAATGTTAAAAACATTCGCTTGAATAAGGTTGTTAAAATAGAAGAAACCAGAGGGTTTGGCTGTTTTTAGTCTAGTGAACAACTCCTGATAGTCTGAGAGAAGACGTTAGACAGGAGGGAAGTTTGTCTCATTCAGTGTTTAATGAATGTTCACACAGAAGATAAGACCGGGTACAGCTGCCTCTGCTCTCAGCTCAGCTTGTAGACTCAAACGTTAAGGCCAGCTGATGCACTTTAGAGGTAGGAGAAAAAATACACTTTTAAATCCATTACAGCTATTAGGACAACCCTCCAAAACAACTGATATTAGGGAGGGAATGCCATAATGTTTGTTCCATGTGTGTAAATCTGCCATTATTAGTAAATATGATAAACATTTAAGTAGGAATGGGCGATATGGACCAAGATGTATACCTCGATATATTTTAGCTATATCTCGATATTCGATATATATCTTGATATATTTGTCCATGGAGAAGGAATAAACAGATTCAGTTTTGAGTTAAATCCACATGTACATTTATTACATGAAAAGAAACTACCTGTATATAAATTAATATATAATTAGATGAATTAAATCAAGAAATAAAGTAAATTATTAAAGTAATAAGTAAAGTAATAAGTAGTTATATAAAGTAAATTTCTTCTCTGCAAAACAAAATACATATAGCTGTGCAAATAAGCAAAATGTGAAAAGAAAAAAGACAAAACAAAAATAACATTTACTACATCTTACAAAGCAGATTTTCTCTGAGATTAGTATTCTTTCTATTAAAAGTGCTTTCTCTTGTGAACAGTCCCTGAATCCTGAACATTCAAATATTTTGTTTTAATAAACAAAGTAAACTGACATGGGCAATGTAACAAATATGTCTCTCTGTGTTAAGCTCACAAAACAGGAAATATGTGCCTGTTAGGGGCGCTGTTGTCACAAACAAATGGCGACCAGGAAGAAAAGAAGGCGTAGAAGAAGACGAAACTCCTTCCGCAGTCTTTTCTTCCACATAAACAATGAAAAACAGAATTTATGCTGTCGTGGGGTTTCTGCTTTTGCACTGGGGCATTGTGAACAGCCAGCGAGGCGGTGAGCTGTCCGGCATGTCGTTCTTTACATGATACGAATAAATCAGCACAGACTACGACTTGTTGCTATGGCAACACAGACACCAAGCAAGGTACCGACATGTATTTGAGTGCATTAAATTACATATAAATCCTTATATCATTACGCTTTATGCCTCTTCCTGTTCACAAGTTGGTCCGCTCTGCTTTCACACCTGAAACAAACTGCACCAGCGTTCTTTAGGAAGCGGACCAAGAGCCCCGGTTTACAAGCGGACCAGAGTCTGCTTGTTTGGTCCGCTCCAGAGTTTGTTTGAGCTTTCACATCACTCCAACGAACCGGACTAACCAGGAAAACAGACCAGAGTTCGTTTAAAGCGGACCAAGCTGCTCTGATGTGAATGCGCCCCATCACACTCTCCGTACTACACCCTGTGCCGCTGCTGCAAATGATGATGGAGATTTGTCGTGCTCGAGTCTTTAGTTTCGACTTGTTTTCGGCACTCTACAAAAACATTAGTTTGCTGATCATCTGATGCCTTAAAACCAAACCATCTCCAAATGATAGAGCCACTATTTTACTTCTTACCGACTAACTCTTTGACTACACTTGTTTTGTTAGCGGTCTCCATGTTGTGTCTGTTGTTGTGGTGAGAGGGGGAGGGGGTGGGTCATTGAGTTTCGTGAAGTTTCGGAGGAGGAGGGGGGACTGGGAAGGACAAAGACCAACACAGAGTCAAGAGAGGTAGGCGAAATGGCAACTCGCGTTTAATTATTTTAACGTAAAAGTAATTATATCATTATAACGATATTGTCCCGTGTCATATCTCGTATAGAAAGATATCAGTATAAATTAAAATCTCCAGATATCGCCCAGCCCTACATATAATCATCAGTTTTTATCAATTAAAACCACAGTTCTCATATCAACTTTCTGCTTCAGGCTAGGGCATTTACCCAGCCTGAGATTCAAATCTGTAGACCTGTCTCCTGCTATCAGAGTAGCCATAACACTTCAGCAGTGCCACAGGCTGATCGCCTCCATGCCACACTGCATTTTTGCAGCAATTCATGCAAAAGGAGCCCTGACCAAGTACTTTTGTAATATTCCAATTTTTGGAGAAACTGTAAGCCGTGTTTCTCTGTGTGTCTCTAATAGTAGTGAATTCTCTTTTGCAGATGTTTAATCTGCTATGACACCTCCAGGAGGCCAAACAGAGGCCTAAACCAGACCCCAAACTACACCGATGTTAGTCTAATCACTTCACAGAAGTAAAACTTCAGCAGACTTCTTTGTTTTGTTCTGAATGAACAAGAGGAAATAAAAACAGGTGGCGTTTTAGGTCAGAGTCTGGTAAACACAGGCAGAAGAAGGAGCAGACTGTTCATCCTCCTCCACTCAGGAGACATCTCTGCCTGTTTACCTCCGCCTTGGTCCTCCTGTGTTTATGTGCTGTAGGTGACAGACGGCGTGGTGGATGTGATCGTTTATCCCAGCTCCGTCGACAAAAGCAGAAATCGAGGCTTCGCCTTTGTAGAGTACGAGTCCCACAAAGCTGCAGCCATGGCTCGAAGGAAACTCATCCCAGGTATGTACTCCATCTGCTTCCTCCTTTTCATCCACCTCCTCCTCGTCTCTGTCTGACTCCTGCTTCACACCATTTCCTTCTGCAGTCTGCTGACTCTGGGTCAGCTCTGTCCAGCAGGGGGCGCCAGTCCACAGCAGATGACAGCAGACAGTCTGAGGGGAAATAGAAGTTTAAATTCACTGCATTTATTGATTTAATCACTTTAGATTGATGATCCTTACACCATTATTATTCGGGATCTCTTTCTTTTTACTTCTGTATTGTCAGATAACTCTATGAGGTGAACTTTTGTGGATCCCAGCTCTTTTCCTCACAGCCTGCCGTATGCTTTACCCTCCCCAGGCACACTTGTAAACAAAGAGATCCATTGTGTTCAAAAATTAGCATAAATTTAAAGAGTTTACATTGATAAAATCCTTACAGAGTACACTCTTCTTCAAGTCAATTAAGTTTAATTGGTGCAGAAGTCCAACAGAGCCTCTCAGCAGTCCTCAGTGACTTTCACGTATAGATTCACTATTGTAGCAGGTGCTAACAGAGGTATGAGGAATAATCTCTGCCTCTTCATTAATCATCAGATCTCTGGAGCTTCTTCTGCTCCTCTGTTTGTTTGCCAGGGACACTAGAAACAGCAGCCTCGTCCCACGAGTCTTGCTCTGCTCTGAGGTTGTTGCAATTAGATTTGCATATATCAGGTAAAATCATGATAAAACACTTAATGAACAGTTTATACAATGATCTTTTGGTAAGAAAAACATGCATAGAGCCATTTTCTTAGAGTTTTATCAGTGAAACTCTTGAATTGATGTTGATTTTTGGCAACAATATGTTTTATTGTGTACATTTTTGGGGGTTTCAGCTTTGCCTTAAATACGAGTGGGGGGAGCTCCAAGGAAAAATGTTTGTTTGCTCTAAGGCACCAATATGGACTTTTCTGCAATCTTTTATAATAACAATCAACATTTTTGGCCTGTTAGCCATTTTAGATTTTTTTCTTGAACTTTTTTACACCCATGTGGACTTCAGCAGATATTTTTGCTCTATATCAACCTTTCATACTTTGCACAAGGGCAGATAGTTCATTTGAAGTTTATTTGTACATTATGAGATTTAAATGAGGTGGCATATAATGAATTTTTATTATTTTTGATTTCATGTAACCTTGATTTTAATAAATGGAGAGCTTAGACTAGAGCAGAGTTTTGTTGAACTCTTGTGATGAGCGGGGTTGGGGGGTATACAGAGAACAGCTGTCCTGCTTGAACCACGTTAAATTTGGACAGTTTATATTTTCATTATAAATCTAACGTGAGGCGGCTCTATTTTAACACTAGCGCTACCTCAGCCATAACGAGTGGAGGGTTTTTTTAATCTGTGAACAACCTCATACGGCCATTGTATACGGCGAGGGCGCTGCCAGGGGTGGAAACTGTCAACAGGCTTGCGGGGGGAATTTCATAATAAAAGCATAGCTTGAAGCAGTTATTAATCAACCAATTGATATACTAGCATACATCGATGGATCATTTCACCTCTACAGACAGAATAAAATATGTGATGTTTGAGGAAAATGCTCTGTAACTGGTCAGATTTTCTTGCAGTATACTAGTATGCAGCTTTGAGAATTTCTTGTAGAATTTCTGCTCTGAAATATTTATATGTAAGTGACTGTTCCTATGTTAGATATTTTTCTAACTGAGCCCTTACAGTATCTAAAATATTTCATAAACCTAGAGAGTGAGCCAGTTTCTGTGATTTTATGTATTCATCTCTTATAAAGTAAACTGGTTTATTTTTCTGATGGGGTTCCTCTGCTAAATGTTTCTTTAAAGGTCGACTTTCTCATGTTAAACATCAGCTCCTTACAGCTTTGTAGGATCAGTTTGTGCTGATCATGGTGTCTCTAAGTCAAGGTGTGATTTATAAAGGTGTTTAATGAGTGTAGTGGATCTTCTCTCACAGGAACCTTACAGCTGTGGGGTCACTCCATCCAGGTGGACTGGGCCGAGCCGGAGAAAGATGTCGACGAGGAGGTCATGCAGCGTGTCAGAGTCCTTTATGTGAGTTTATTATATATAAATAACAAGTTCTAGTTGTTTTCCATACATTTGAAAGATTTTATTGATTTATCCCAATCAGGAAAGAGGAAAAGTTAGATTCCTGCAGGGCTCTGCAGTTTCTGACTTCAGGGCCCGGTCTATAAACCTAATAAGCCTTGAATTCAGAGTCTCCCCAAACACAGAGGTTAGCTCCCACATGGCCGCTCTCCTGGACAGGAAGTCAGCGTTTTAGGAAGCTGACTTGTTCGGATCAGAGGTGAGAGAGAGCGAGAGCAGCCGGGGGGAGACTCAGAGGAGCTGCGCAGCCTCAAGGGGATCAATTACTGTGGAGGCTTTTACTCTGAAAGGCTGAGAAAAGACCTGAGGGCAAAAAGACAAACCTAAAGAACACTTCAGACATGTGGGAGAGAAACAGAGCAGACAGCAGACGGAGAAAACTTCCAGTAGATACACTTTAATATTCAGTCTGTTACAACTTCAAGTTTAAGTTTTCAGAGTTTTCCTTCCAATTATTATCAGTTTAGAATAGTGATACTCAAGATGTGGCTCTTTTGTGGCTCTTTTACCTCTTTATTTGAATTATTTCTTTCCCAGAAAACCTTAAAAAAGGTCAACTTTAAACTCAGAAATTAGCCACTGGCTTAAGATGTCAACCTTTATTTTTTTGATTGTATATTTCCATTGCCCCTATTTGTAATTTTCCTCCTTTTTTTGCTACTTTTAATCTATTTTTACAGCTTTTTAACCGCAAGTGTGCCACTTCTTTTGCCCCTTTTTGCCAGTTTTTCCCTTTTTTGTCTTGCTTTTTTCTATTTTTTCCACTTTATGCCCCTTTGCACCCATTTAAGCTGCCTTTTTCCATTGAATGCCTCTTTTTTGCCCATTTTAGTCTCTTTTCACTCATTTTTTTGGCCACATTTTAACTTTTTTTTTTTTTTTTTTAAACCATTTTTACCACCTGTAACTCATTTTTTTAATAAATTTTGCCCCTTTTCTCAACATTTTTGCCAATTTTCACCCATTTTTTTGCCACTTTTTGACAGTTTTGACACTTTTGCCCATTTAAGTCTCGACACTAATTTGTTGCCACATATTTACTGTTTCTGTCCACCTGTAACTCGTTATTTGTTATCAATTTTTCATTTACCACCAGATTTTGCCTCTTTTATCCTGCTTTTTGCTATTTTCAGATTTTCCCCCTTTTTGCCATTTTCTTTTTGCCCCGTCTTGCATATTTAAGCTGATTTTTTTTCCAATATTTTTTTTGCCACTTTTGCCACATTTTTACCTTTTTTTTTTTTTTTTACCATTTTAACCACTGACACATTTTTGAATCAATTTTGCTACTTTTTCTGGACCATTTTAGCACTTTAACTTATTTTATTGCCACTTTAACCCATTTTCGCCACTTTTAACCACTTAGACTGTGGCTCTTGTAAAGGTATTTTCAAAATCATTTGGCTCTTTGGTTGAGCAGCGCTGAGTAGCACTGGTTTAGAATATTGTTGTTTTTACAAACACATAAGAGAGGAAAAAAGAAACTAAAACAGCTCTGCAGAGACACTGTCTAATGACAAATAAAACAACATCTGAATTTTTTTTAAACATAAATGATACACAGTCTTTAAATCTCTGTATGGAGAGAAACAGGAGATTCCAAACTTTGGAACAGGGTAGTAACTATTCTAGTGACCATGCACAGTAGCGAGCCTACGTGGACACATTTATCAGAATAAAAGCCTGGGCAGAATAAAAATGACTCATGTAAACACATGGTTCACTTTTTACACTGCTAATTATCAATATACTATAAGTATTTTTGGAACCAGTACCCATAACTGTTATTTTACTTATTCCTGATGGATTTACACTGATAACATACAGGGGTGTAACGCAGGGGGCGCGGGGGGGGGGGGGGTGTACTGATTACCCGGGCCCACAGTAGGAAGGGGCCCTTGAGAAGCCCACAATAAAAAGTATGATTTTATTTACTTTTCTTAGCATTTAGTGCAGTGTTACTCAACCCTGCTAAACCGAAGAGGCAAATCACTGAAAAATACCTTTGCAAGAGCCATAATCTCAGTGGTGAAAAGTGGCAATTAAGATAAGTTGGTGGCAAAAGTGGTCAAAAAGCGGCAAACAATGGGAGAAAAGTGGTGAAAAAGGGCAGAATGTGGCAAAAATGGATGGTAAGTGACCGAAAAATAAGTTAAAGGTGGCAAAAATGTCAAAAAGTGGCAAAAATCTGAAAAAGTTGGGAAAATGGGCACAAAAATAGGCATTTAATTGCAAAAGGCAGCTTAAATGGGCGAAAAATGAAAAAGTTTCAAACACTGAAGGAAAAGTGGCAAAAAAGGTCAGAATGTGGCAAAAATTGGTGTTAAGTGACTGAAAAATAAGTTAAAGGTGGCAAAAATCTGAAAAAGGTGGGAAAATGGGCAAAAAAATGGCATTTAATTTGCAAAAGGCAGCTTTAAATGGGCAAAAAGTATAAAAAAGGGGCAAACACTGAGGGAAAAGTGGCAAAAAGGGGGCAGAAAGTGGCAAAATGGGTGAGAAGTGGCAACAAAAAGAGTTACAGGTGGCAAAAATGGTCCAAAAGTGGCAAAACCAAGGCAAAAGATGAGTGAAAAGTGACTAAAATGGGCAAAAAATAAGCCAAAAGGTGGGAAAATGCACAAAACGCATCAAAGAGTGTCAAAATGGGAAGTAAGTGGCATTTAATTGCAAAAGGCAGCTTAAGTGGGTGAAATGTAACAAAAAAGACATAAAAAGGGGCAAAAACTTTCAAAAAGCAGGATAAAAGTGTCAAAAATGGGAATAATGTTTCAAATTAAGACACAAAAGAGCCACATGTTGAGTATCACTGATTTAGTGACATTATTGAATTAAAAGTGACTAAATGTATCAGTCAACGGACTTAAATCTGTATCAAAAACAGTAAAATAAATACTGGGGGGGGGGGTTCCCTGCTCCTCCCTTAAAAATGTCCAAATGGTATAGTCCAGCACTGCAAAACAATGCAAGTAAATTTAGCAAAAATAATGCTCATAAATGGGAAATTATGGTTCAAAATTACATCATAATGCAGTTGCTTAAGAGGGGCCCTGTGTAATATTTTTTCTAGCTACGCTCCTGATAACATAAGACTTATTTATTTCACTTTGTGGGTTTAAAATGATAATATATTTACTTATGCACATCTGGGGGTAAGAGATGTTAATATGATCACGTCTAACTGATGATCCTCTGAACATCACCTGTTCTGTTTCCTCTCCAGGTGCGTAATCTGATGCTCAGCACCACGGAGGAAACCCTGCACCAGGAGTTCTCCCGCTTCAAACCAGGCTCCGTGGAGAGGGTCAAGAAGCTCACCGACTACGCCTTCGTCCACTACCGCTGCCGCGACGACGCCCTGGACGCCCTGAGCCTCATGAAAGGAGCCGTGATCGACGGAGCCAGCGTGGACGTGACGCTCGCCAAACCACCCGGCCTCAAAGATGGGAGCGCAGGAAGGAGGTGGTACAGCAGGGGGTACCTCGGGACCAACACGGGGGCAGGAGAAGGGGGCGGGGCTTACATCCTGCACAGAGCAAATGGGGCCATGATGGACAGGTGCGCTCCAATCAGGATGATGCCTCTGCCGCAACGCCTGGGCAGCCCCCTCTGCGCAGGAGGTGAGAAGGCAGTTTAATCACTCCGTAGTTTGTTAGAAAATCGAAACGAGCTGCTGGAAACTTAAAGAGTGTAGAAAAGAAGCACAAACACAGATAAAGTTTCAGATAAACCTTCTCCATCCAGATGATTTAAAATGTTGATGAGCAGCGAGTTTCAGAGATGACACCAGAAAAATCATTTCTTCCTCACCATGTCACTGTTTGTAAAGTAAAATCAGCTCTGCTCTCTTTTTCTCCTCATTCTTCTTCCTGATCAAAAATCTTTGTAAACCTCAGCAGTGGCAGAGGGACGATATCTCGCTCCTTTGTTGATTTTGAACACTTTATCCAGGAATTTGCATGTTTTTAGAGAACAGATGGAGGAATCAAACACTTAAAATGTTATTTTTCTTTTCAAAGTTCTCTGAAACTTTCTCTGCCAAAGTTCTCCTCAAAGGACTTATTTACGAAAGACTGCTCTGCTTTGCAACAGAAAAGTTGATGAGGTCAAAATGCACAGAATGTGGAACGGCTCCTGTGGTGTTTTTGAAGCTTTAGAATTAAAATGCTGGCCGCAGAGGCAGCAGCGTTTGAGGAGAAAGTGGTGATACGGCTGTGAACACATTGGTTTTAGCTGAAATGATCAGTAGGAAGATGTCTGAACTCTGTAGGGCTCTGTGTAGGAGTCTGAAAACAACCACAGTAGCTTTTATTCTCTCTATTTGTAGCCCTCCTATGGATTTCTGGTTTGAACGTCTGCTTTGATTTTAGCTGCAGGTGTGTACTTTTGTGCTGTCTGCCACAAATCTTTGTCTGCTACTGCACTGAAGGAGAATTTTAGATAAATGATCCGGGTCAGCACACCTTTAGTTTTATGTCAGTATACTGACATCAGCTTCTCTGAAAACAAACACCGGATTTTGTCTTTTTCTCTGGCTGATCTTCAGTGTCGGAGCAAAACAAACTGATGAATAGACTCAGACTGAGCTGCTGTCACACATCACTGTGTCACGCAAGTGGCTGAATTTTTTATGCATTTTGTGTCCCGCACACAAAAAAAATACTAGCGTTTAAGCTGGTGATGATGGTGTTGCAAAAATCCATTTTACTGCATGAATTTTACTGATGACAGTATTGATCCCAGTTTACGTCCACCACTATCTCAACTATAAACTTTCAGCTGTGATCATCTGATCCTAATTAACGCCCCACAGCTCCCACAACCAATCACAGCCAATCTCTCGATACAGCTGTGTATTTAACCCTGATATTAGTCACACTCAAGCTGCTATGCACAAAAAAATGCACTTTATGTTAGGGGTGGGATTCACTGGTTGCCACACAATACGATTTCAGTTTGAAATAAGATCAAATAAACATACACAATCTTGCCAGAATTCATGCAAAATACATGAACATGGCCGAAATAATCAAAAAATGAAGAATAAAAAGCATAAAGCTTCACCTCCTCCACCCCAAACTCCTACTGTATAGACTAAAGCTTCACCTCCTCCACCCCAGCCTCCTACTTTATAGACTAAAGCTTCACCTCCTCCACCCCAAACTCCTACTGTATAGACTAAAGCTTCACCTCCTCCACCCCAGCCTCCTACTTTATAGACTAAAGCTTCACCTCCTCCACCCCAGCCTCCTACTTTATAGACTAAAGCTTCACCTCCTCCACCCCAGCCTCCTCCTTTATAGACTAAAGCTTCACCTCCTCCACTTCAGCCTCCTCCTTTGTAGACTAAAGCTCCACCTCCTCCACCCCAGCCTCCTCCTTTATAGACAAAAGCTTCACCTCCTCCACCCCAGCCTCCTCCTTTATAGACTAAAGCTTCACCTCCTCCACCCCAGCCTCCTCCTTTATAGACAAAAGCTTCACCTCCTCCACCCCAGCCTCCTCCTTTATAGACTAAAGCTTCACCTCCTCCACCCCAGCCTCCTCCTTTATAGACTAAAGCTTACTAGCATTAAGCCTTACCTCCTTACCCCTCCCCTCTGGAGTGTTGTAGATCCAGTTTTATTACATGGTCAGGGTTTTTCCTGGCTCATATTGAGGCGGTGGTGGTACCATTCTGATCATGCATAGCCCGACCTTTCTAGGTGGGTCTGGGGGCATGCTCCCAAGGAGAAAATTTTGTACATTTTAAAGGTAATTACATTAATTTAGTAAACTTTGAGAGTGGAATTAAGAGGCTAAATCTACTGAAAATGTTTTTCTTTTCATAAGTTCGTGGTTTGATTTTGAATGGTTTCCTGGTCTGACCTGATAGAGGTTTTAATGATACAAGTGTTGTGCCTAAAAAGCTGTTATTAACATCAGAAAGCTTTTTTAGTCTTTCTTCAATGAATGTTTAATTTTATGTCCCTAACAACTGACTCATTGTCCACTTAAAGAGGTCATGTGACCTGCATAATCATCTCTGATTTTAACTGAAACTAATTTCCACCATAAAGTTGTCTGTCACACCCTTTATTTCATTTTACCCTTAATCCCTTAATAATGCTGTTGTTGTGTTTATCTTTGTAAAATTATTTATTAACTATCATAACAAATTATCTGTAAAAATATATATGTATAAGTGATATGTAGGCTAATGTGATTTCTGGGTTAAGTTCAGAAGGATCAACATTTTGTTTATTTCTTTCTGCTTATATTTTTGATGAATAAAATCAGAGAAACTGAGAAGTTTACTGCAGCTTCTGCCTGGAGGAAATGTAAAATATCTAACAAAAACATACAATCAGTGACCGTTCAGTTCAGCTGTTGCTTCACATCGTTTACCTGACCTCCTCTCTCCTTCTCTCTGCCTTATTAGACGGGTTCGTGCGCGCAACGAGTTTTGATCATGTTTTAAACCTGCTAATTGTCAATACTGATCCATATTTCCTGTTCAGTGATACGTCTGATTGACGCACAGTCTTAGTAATGACACGCTGTGGCTTTAACATTTAAATTAAAGGACATTACCGATATATAAATGCACGCTAACCAGCCCGCGCACACGTGACAGACAGAAACAGTGGAAGCGCGTGCGTATATAAGGACAGCGCACTGTCACACGCCTGTTCTACAGCATTAAGTAGAGGGAGAAATGCAGAGATGATAAAGCCCTGTGTTTATCCTTAAAGCTAAAAGCCTCCTCTATTTTGTGTGTCTTTAGCTCACACACACTGAGCGCAGCAACCCTCTGCGCTCTCCTCAGAGTGTCTGGCTACAGCGTCATATTTATGTCAAAAAGGGCGAGCAAGTTAAACATGCTCACGAGCAGTTTATACTATTTCACACATGCAGGTTTTAAGTCCTCGCACGTAAATTTAACCACTGCGAGCGAGAGGGGAGGGGGTGAGTAGACGTTTGCCCGCATGGGCAATATCTGGCAACTGGCGCAGCGTTCATCCTTGCTGTGTTAATCCAAAGACAATCTAGGAAGTTGAGGAAACTCATGGTTCTTTTTTTCTTCTTTGACAGTTTAGGCACCAACTCCTGGGCACAGCACCGCCTAATTGGCGTAATACCATAATTTCATTAAAAAATATCATCCACCTGCTGTAATGCTTGTCAGAAAATACAATTTGTCATGACGTCAGAGCTTTGAGGGCTGGTGGCGGCAGAAATTTCCTGGTGGTGGCCGCCACTTAATTCTATATGCAGGAAAAACCCTGATGGTAATGGTTAAATATATGAGGAGGGTATTACTGACCAAACTGAACTAAGTAAATAAATCAGATCCTTTCAGATTTGAGTCTGAACTCCAGCTTCACCTTTAGTTTCAGAACAATGACTGTCATGTCTTTTCTTTTTGATTCGTTATGTTTTTCTTCCACGATTCATCTCCTACATTTAGCAGTTCCTAACTTTGTCTCATCCATTATGAACCACATTCATCAACTCCTCCTCCTGTATATCGATGCAGTCGTGATAATTATCCAGTGATGACACACAACTGCAGTTTCCTGTCGCCTGCAGACACTTTTGAAAATTAAAAAAGTTTTAGAGTTAACTCTCCCATAAATGGACAGTGAAATATTAATGAGAGAAAATATGTAATCAGATACTTTTTCCTTCTGTCAGGGAGGGAAGGAGAGGGAATGGGTGGTTTTGAGATAAAGCAAGTGGAGTGGAGAAATGAAATATCAGGTTATGGCTACAGATATCTGGTAGACAGAAATGTGGGGATTCAGGCATGCCTGAATGTAGGGGCTGAAACTGAATGGATGGGGATGGAGGGATTAGAGACAGATTTATTGAGTTAGACGAGGAGAGAGAGAGCAGCTGTTTGTGTCCAGCAGCTGAGTAGATTAAAGCTGATTGATGTTCAGATTCATATGAAGTACAGTAATGACTGTAATAACCGGTAATTAAGCACCATCATCACCACCAGGCCTTTCACAGTGAAACTAAGAGACTCTTGAGCAGCAGAGAAATATTTGATCTACACCAGCGTTAATCAACTCTGCTAAACCGAAGAGCCAAATTGTAAAAAAAAAAATAAAAAAATGCCTTTGCAAGAGCCACAATCTAAGTGGTAAAAAGTGGGTGAAAGTGACAATAAAAATAAGTTGAAGCTGCAAAAATAGGTGAAAAAGCTGCATCAAAAGTGGCAAAAAATGGGTGAAAAAAATGGCAGAAATGAGTGAGACGAGAAAAAAGAAATGGCTTACAGCTGGCAATAAAAAGAAAGAAAGAAAGAAAAGCTGCAAAAATGTGGCAAAAAAACAAGTGAAAAGTGACTATAACTGGAAAAAAGCAGTAAAAAGGTGGAGGAAAATGAGTGAAAAGTAGCTATAATTGGCAAAATGTAGAAAAAAGTGGCAGAAATGAGTGAAAAATAACTAAAATTGGCAAACGTAGCAAAAAAGTGGGGGAAAATAAGTGAAAAATATCCAAAACTGACAAAAGCAGGGAAAAAGGTGGGGGGAATGAGTGAAAAATAACTAAAAGTGGCTAACGTGGCAAAAAAGTGGTGGAAAATAAGTGAAAAATAACCAAAATTGACAAAAGCAGGGAAAAAGGTGGGGGGAATGAGTGAAAAATAACTAAATTTGACAAAAGCAGGGAAAAAGGTGGAGGGAATGAGTGACAAGTAACCTAAATTGTCAAAATATAGCAAAAAGTGGGGGACAATGAGTGAAAAATAACTCAAATTGGCAACAAGCAGCAAAAAGGTGGGGGGAATGAGTGAAAATTAACTAAAAGTGGCAAAAAGCAGCAAAAAGATGGTGAGAATGAGTGAAAAATAACTTAAAGTAGCAAAAAGTAGTAAAAAGTAGGGGAAAATGAGTGAAAAATGACTAAAATTGGCAAAAAGCAGCAAAAAGGTGGTGGAACATGGGAAAGTGACATCTAAATAAGCAAAAAGTTGCAAAAAAGGGGAAAAATTGGCAAAAAATTGCAAATAAGCACAATCAAAATATGCAGACAAAAAATAAAGGTTGATAATTAAATTTGACCAGTAAAGCCGGCTGTGTAAGTTTGGGAAACAAACTGCAATGGATATTTCTGAGGTCAAAGTTTCCCTTTTTTATGGTTTTCCGGAGAATAATATTTCAAATTCAGACATAAAAGAGCCACATGTGGCTCCAGAGCCATGCGCCGAGTATCGCTGATCTACACATTTCTTTTTAAGCTATGCTTCTTTGTTGAAGCTCCTTTGCCATGCCTCTCTTCTTTATGTTCATTCACAGTAAAATCTAAAAACAACTCTCAGTGTAACTGTGATTAATTAGTGTTAAATATCCTCATGAGACACACTTTTAAACTCAAATTCATTATCATGGATTTAACTGAAATTGATAATCAGCTTTTATTCCTCTTATTTTAATCCTGAAGGCTCTGCTTGTCATGATTAAAAGTTAAATGTGTGCATTTCAGTCGTCTGTGTTGTCATTGAGCAATGTTCTCATGAACATACCCTTCAGGATAATTAATGATTTCATCATTATAATGAGTTTAAGTGGGTATTTTTCATGTATCACAGTGATTAAAGCAGCTCAAGTGTTTACTGACAGTAATGCTGCTGATTCTTCATGGAGGACGAGGAGTGTGTCTGTCTCAGATCATTAACGCTCATTTATTTTTAGTTCTACTAACCCTTTCTTCTGTCATATGAAGAAGAAGCTGTTCTGACTTTATTAATAAGAAATGCTCCATGAAGATGCTTTAAATTTGAAGATGAGTGAATGAAAACGACTTTCAGATTGATGAAATAAATCAGTGTTTGATGAGAGGTAACGCTGATCTTTTCTTTGTGTTTTTGTGCCCAGATGAAGCCGACAGGTGCGTGTTCCCCCTCTTCCCCGGCACCCCCCTTTCCCCCACCAGCGTCCTGTCCCTCAAACAGAGTCAGATCTGCTCAGCCGTCAGCCTGCTCGACATTTACTGCCGTAAGAACTTTTGCTCGCCGCCTGAGTACCAGCTGTACTCCACACCTGGACAGGACGGGAGGCTGCTGCTGCTCTTTAAGGTCTAATACACACTGTTGCACCTTTACTCTGCATGCACAACAACAAATGAACTTTCTGCACTCGTTTCACGGGACGTTAATTTTGCAGGTGGTTATCCCGCCCACACACAGCACCTACATCCCAGACAAGCTGTGCGTGCTGCTGGAAGACGCCAAAGAGCTGGCTGCTCAGACAACGCTGTGTAACCTGGGTACTGTCACACACTCACAGGATTTCTCATATACAGATGCTCTGACCTGTAGGCCAGTACTTACCTGTCAACTAAAGAAACAAGCAGGGTTGTTGGTGATCGTCTGTGCACATCAGAAGAGTAGAGCTGTGCATCTTCGCTAGTCTCACCACTCAATCAGGTTTATCATGTGAAGGATTTGAGTCCTTATCATAACTCATCAGGATTAAGGGCTGCATCTTTAAGCTCAGTTGGTAGAGCAGGCACCCAAAAACAAAGGCTGGAGTCCTCGACACCCTGTCTACAGAAATGAAAGCTGATTCTGGGGCTGTTTGGTGCAGGTCTTTCCCCAGTCTCCATGAACCAGGCTTCATAGCGAAGCACACACCTCAGGATGCCAGAAAATAAAGTAGAAGAAACTGAGATGATGTCAGTGAGAAACAAAATGAAAGAAGTGTGAAAAGAGGCAAAAATAGGTTTAAGTGGCAACAAAATGAGTTAATAGTGGTAAAGGATAGGTTTGAAGTGCTAAAAAAGGGTTAAGCGTGTCTAAAAGAATTGGAATATTATCGTTAAAGGGGGCAAGAAATAGATTTAAAGTGGCAAAAAAGGAAGTTAAAAGTAGCAGGACACAGGTTTAGAGTGGCAAAAATGGATTCAAATGATAAAGAGTAGCAAAGATTTGCTAAAAGGGACAAAAAAAGTGACAAAAATGGGTTAACGTGTCTGAAAGAATGGGTAAAATTGGTCAGAAGAGGCAAGAAATAGGTTAAGGTGGCAATCGTGGGCAAAACTGGTAAAAAGTGGCATAATGGGTAACAAGGTGCAAAATAGTGGCATTAAAGGGCAAAAAGTGGTAAAAACTGGGTAAAAAGTGGCAAGAATGGATAACGAGGTGCTAAATAGTGGCATTAAAGTGCAAAAAGTGATAAAAACGGGGTAAAAAGTGGCAAGAATGGATAACAAGGTGCTAAATAGTAGCATTAAAGGGCAAAAAGTGATAAAAACGGGGTAAAAAGTGGCAAGAATGGATAACAAGGTACTAAATAGTGGCATTAAAGGGCAAAAAGTGATAAAAACGGGGTAAAAAGTGGCAAGAATGGATAACAAGGTGCTAAATAGTGGCATTAAAGGGCAAAAAGTGGTGAAAACTGGGTAAAAAGTGGCAAAAAGTGGTTTAAGATCTTATTAAAATTTGTTAAATGTGGCAAAACTGGGCAAATGTGGCAACAAGAAGGGGCAACAGATTGAGAGAACTCTTAAGAGAACTCTTAAGATTTTTATCAAAGGATCTGTGATTCACACAGAGAGAGCAGACGACGGTGAAGTATTCAAAGCATTAAAGTCGATTTATATTCACACATCAGCACAGAGAGCTGGAGTCATCTTTGCAGTATTACATTTGACAATCTCAATATAACCTTCATCATTTATTTACATGCACATTATCCTTTCTGCTTTAAATCTAAACCACGCAGAGACAGAGGAATAAACCTGTCTGTGAGAAATCTCTGCTTCTACATATTTCAGACATTTTACACAATCTTAGTGAAACTACAGCGCTGGATCAGAGTCCGGTCTAAGGCGCCCTCTTTGTAGAGTCTTTGGATAGCTTCTGTTATGGATCAGCTCTATTAAGACAAAGATTGCCTGTTTGAGAAGACAAAGCTCTCCATTTACCGGTAGATCTTTGTTCCAACCCTCACCTGTGGTCATGATATTTGGGCAACAAACAAAAACCAGATCGCAGCTTTGAGCGGTAGAAAAGAGACTCCTCAGGTCGAAAGGGGCCAGCTGAGGTGGCCTCAGTGTTTGGAGGTCTTCCAGGTGAGACCATCTGGAGAGAGACCTCAGGGTAGATGCAGATCTCGCTTTGTCCTCTCAGCCACCGAACAAAGACTGAATTAAAAGTTGCTAATGGTCACTTAAACTGTTGAACTCTGTGGTGATGAACACTGGCCCCACCTGCCTCCAGATTAGCCAATAGAAAAATTATGTTGTAGTAGCCATTTTCCACCTGTAGAGGGCAGTCGCGGCCCATATTTCTAACACAGAATTTAGAATTCAAACACTCAAATGAAGGGATTTGAACCCTTACTGATCAGAAATACTGAATTAATGCCTTTAGTGGCATTGGGATTAAAGATGTGAAGAGAATTCTCTGCAGCGAACATGTAAAATCAAACTAATCTCACCAGAAAGTTGTTCTTCTACATTTGTTCAAACCCCCTGAGCAGCTCTGCTCCATGTTTCTTTTTCAGTCCAACAAAGTTTATATTCCACTTTGGGACGGCGTATGAGGAGTCAGACAGATGCTCCATGGTTCTAAAATCAGGTCATGGACCGACTCCTTTAACGAGGCACCACAATATTTCAACAATCCCCCATCATGCCTTTCTTCTCTCACAGCTGGTCTGCCCTGAAAATAGAGCAGAACTTGTTTTACTAAGATACGTCTCCTGGGGTCGGAGCAGAGAGCAGTATCACCCCAACCGTCCGTGCGGGAAAATCTGGGACTTAACAGACGGCTTCACATCGGTCTGGGACATTCCAGGCACATGGATGCTTGAATATAAGAGTTGTCTGTGTTGCTGCAGCTCGCCACCAAACACTAGGGAAAACAGCATTTTAGACAGGATGCTTTTAAACATGAAGGGGAAAGTTGGGAGATGCTTTTAATCAAACTCTCTTACGCTGCATCCATATTTCATGAAGCTGGCAGCTCCAGAGGGATCGACAGATCTCTGCTGGTGATAGAGCTCAACCCACAACCAGAAAATACCCTCTGTTACTCCTATCTGCTTTTCTCTGCTCTTTTCTGATCCACCGACAACCCCTGCAGGATATAAAGTTTTTTTTTTCTGCTAATTTCCACCTAAAAGGAGTGACTTTGCAGGTGATTTTAGGATAATGATTGTAGTTTTATAACTTCAAATGTCAGAGCTATTATTCAGATGGATGATTCACTCAGACGCCCATGATGATGGTTCACAAACGCAGCTTTTGAAAAGTAGAAGACTCCTATTTGATGTGCACCAACTGTGCAATTTCCCCCGCTTACTGATAATGTTCCACAGCTCTCTGTTATTCCCCTTCCTCTCACACCGCCAGGCTGATTTTCTCAACTAAATGGAAAGTCCAGATGAGATCAGATCTGAATTTCCTCTGGGCGTTCAGAGCGATACTCCCAACGTGCTCTGGACGTTTTTATTTATTTCAGCTCTGTGCCCCAGGTTTTAGGCAGCTGAAGAGTCTGCTGTGCCCTTATTTTTCTAGTTTTGCTGAGGAAAAGCTGCAGATATGACTGAAGATGACAACACAGGCTCTGACAGATTCTCTAAAAAGATTTAACAGAAACAACGGCCGGTAGCTGTGTTTACCTACATAAACAGCATGCTGTCCACTGTCAGTTTTATCCTCACAGTTACAGTTTGAAGGCTTGCAGAGCAGATTGATTGTCCATGTTCCATGTCTGTCATCCATCCTGCAAAGCTGTAAGCCAGGGGTGTCAAACTCAATCACAGCAGGGGTCGGACTCTGAACTTGGGTCTAACCTGAGGGCCTAACTGAGTCAGTATTTAACCATAAAAAGTCAACCTTATTTTCACCAGAAATCAACTATGGTGGTAAAAAACTTGGCACTGATGATAAATGATTTTGAGATTAAAAGGTGTACATGATAAGTCAAAAACTCATAATCTGAGATGAAAAGTCAAACTTAAAAGTTTAAAAGGTAAAAACATGACATTTCAAGTCAAAATAATGTTTTTAAAAGGCAAAATATGAGATAGAATATTGAAACAATGCATTTTAAAAGTAAAAAACAGATAAAATTCAAAACCATGTTTTCTAACAGTCAAAATATGAGGTAAACATCAAAATCATGAGTTTCAAATGTCAAAATATTAAAAAATAAAATAAAATAATGAGTTTCTAAGATAAATGAGATAAGATTTAAAGTTAAGAGTTGAAAAAGGTCAAGATGTGAGGTAAAAGTCAAAATCATGGTTTTAAAGGTCTAAATAGGATTTCAAATTTAAAGTTATTAATCTAAAAGGTAAAAATATCAGATAAAAAGTAGGGGTGTAACGATTCATCGATCTTGATCAATATATGTTTGAACAATGATTCAGTCAAATCGATTTAAAGTATAAGCATTGATATTAATCGCCATTTTTACCTTATGCTTTTAATTTGAAAGTCCCCCACCGTGCTTGGTTATGACCACTAGGCACGGACAGCAGCTAACGGCTAGCAGCCGAGAGAGTATCAATATTGTGTTTTTTTTTCCTTTATGTGAAAAGTAACAGATTGTGGTAAACGGGTTCACAAAACCGTCTGATATCGATCGCAGGCCTCGAAATAGAATCGAATCGAAATCGAATCATAGCAGGAGTTTGTGATATCGGCAAATATCGAACCGTTGTTCTGAGAATCGATATTGTATCGTATCGTGAAGAAACTGGTGATTTACACCCCTAATAAAAAGTCAGTTATGAGATGTAACAGTTAAAATATGAAATAAAAAGTCACAACCATAACTTTCAGTCATAACTGTGAGATGCAAAATTGAAAATATAGAGAAAACATGAATTTCTTTCCCACATTCCTGACTTTTTATCAAATTATTTTCACTGTTTACTTTTTCTAATTTTTATGAATCAACAAGAATATTATAAATCATTAAGGTTAAGTTTACATTTTTATACTGGAGGAAATCTGCAGACCTCATACTGGTGGGCCAGTTCTAATGAAAATATATGATCTGGTGGACCGGGTGTAACTGTGCCACATGCTCTAAGCTGATACACTCTCTCTCTGCTCATCATCTACTCCTGCTGTTTCTCTATTAGAGGTGGGCGGTAAACCAGTATTAATACAGTCACCGGTAAAATTTTTGCCACAGAATGGATTTCCGCAACACCGTGATCACCAGTTTCAAGGCCTACGTTGTGCTGTGATGCACACGCGAGGTATATCAGCTGGCAGAGCGAGTGATTTCTGACGGACAGCTCAGGCTGAGTCCAGTCATTAGCACATTTAGCTCTAGCGTTACCTGTAGCCAGGTAACTAATGTCTATGCACGGTTAGCAGGCAAAAACATGTTCTTTCCTCTCAAAGTTTGATGGCTGTACTGCAGCAAAGTCAGCGTGCCGTCTCTGTCAGCCTGCCTGGGGCTTTAACACAAGTGAAGCACTGCTTTGGCTGGTCTCGGAGCCCAGCGCTGCAGGTCTTTATCTTACAACGGCTTAACAACTGTTTAAATGTCTATTTTAACCTATGGCTTTGTTTTCTAAGTCCACAGTGAATCAAAGATCCAGGCTGCGAGGTTAAATGAGGTCAGAAAAGCTGCTGTAAACTAGCTGCAAAAACTCTACGGTACAGCAGCCAAAGCTAAGCTAACTCGATGCTAAGCACAATACTTCCGTCAATTTCTTCAAAATAAAAGTCCGCGGCTGTTATTTTCTGAAACGCATTTATTGTGAACGCCTTCTCCAGGAAACGTGTTCAAGTTATTAACAGCTTAACACACCTCTTAAGGAAAGAGATGAAATGTGAAACTTGGAGTGCAGTTAGACAGAAGTAAACACAGAGAGATTTAAAAAAACCTAACTTTTTTTTTGTGGGCCTATACTTAGACTTAAATTAAGTAAGCCATCAGAGGCTTGTCTTAAGGGTAGAAGGGGGTTTATAACACTTGAAGTGGGATTGAAAAGCATTATCTCTTTTTAATTTTGTAATACCGTGATATAATACCGTCACCTTCAAAGGCAAGAAAAATACTGCTGTATGATTTTTAGGCCATATCGCCCAGGCCTATTCTCTATCTTTTCCTTCATCATCTGCAGCTGTCTGTCTGAATGGAGGAAATCAGCTTAAAGCATGCTGTTTTGTTCCCACAATAATGACTGATAGTGCTATTTAAACTACATGTGTGAGCCTTTCAGTATCTCATGATTGAACTCGATTTGAGGAGTCACATTTGGGGTTTAGTATCACATGAATTTTCTGTGATAAAGGTGCTAAATTAATACTCTTTTACACAGTGCCAGTGCCTAAATGAAGCATGAAATGCTGCCTTCTTCTCTGAGCCAAAACTGTTCTGTGGTCAGATTGATTAAAATTCGATATTCATAATGAAATCATGGACACGGTGTCCTGTGGACTGAAGAGGATTTGGACCATCCAGCTTGTTATCCTGTCTCAGTTCTAAAGCCTGCATCTCCAGCTGTGTTTCCATTACCCTTAGAAATGCAAAAAATCTAAATATTGCAATAAAAAACTGGCAATGGAAACACCTGAATTCCAAAAAATCTCCTAAATATCCCAGCAGTGAGGCATGGTGGTGGCAGCATCATGCTGTGGGGGTGTTTCCCAGCAACTGAGCTCAAACTAAAGTATGTATAAAACTATTGATTATTGGACATTTTAAATTGAGTCAGAATTGTAGACATTAATATTTGTGTGTTTTTCTCCCAGCACCTCTAATTTAAATGACAGGGCTACAATCCCAAAGACAAACTGACATGCTCTTCATAGATATTTTTGAGAAGTTGCATAAAGCTCAAATTTCCTTCTGATTTGGAAAGATCAGAGGAGACAGGGTCTCATTCTGCTTGGATCGCTCACCTCCTCCTATTTTCACTGACGTCAGTGTAGACGCACTCTTTGACTCACAGAGCAGGCAGAGGAGAGGGCATCACGCTGACCTGAGTCAGAGCCAGACCTGATGGAGAGGTGGAAATACTGTCAGAAAAGAGCATTTAATCAGTACGATAGAAGGTTGAGCCTGCAGCCTCTTAAACTGTGAACTACATCTTTTATGTCGCTTCCCTGCTTCTTTCCCATCATGCCTCACACCATCCTCCTCTGTCTCTCTTCCAGACTCCTCCTTCCTGAGCGGAGCGTCCCAGGACTCCCCCAACAGCCTCTCTCCTCCACTCCCTCCTCCGTCCACCAGTCCCGGGCTGCTCACCTGCGGCGGTAGAGCTTTTGCCTCCTGCCTTCCTCCTCCTCCACCTCCACCGCCAACCCCCTACCCCCTCTCCCCTCTCTCCCCCATCCCCTCTATGTCCACACTGAGCCCCCCCTCCTCCCAAACACAGAGGATGTACTACAACTCCCCTCCACCCTTCTACTGACGGTGAGACAGACTCCTAGCTTTAAATTTCACTTTACTGACTGGATTAAAAGTTTAAGTTCTGTACTGGAATCAACCACAGTGATGTAAAAAAAACCCTTAAAACCATTATTTCACCACATAGTTCTTATATTCCATATTCCAGAGTCCAGAGCATCAGCAGCAGCTCGAGTTTTTTCACTTGTAAGAATATTTTCTCTTTGATTAATCATCACCTCTTTGCTGTCTGTTGTATCAAGTTTTCATAGCCCAATGACAATAACATGGTTATACATTCAGCCTTGATCAGTAGGTAGATATTAGCATCATATTATTGGAATTTTAGTGATAATCTTAGATTCATTTTAGCCAATATGATACCAATATTTGAAAATGTATTTATGACTTTAAACTTCAGTCCTTAAAGCACACTTAGAAATTTAAGGAATCAGGATGAACAAAGGAGAAGATTTGAGATAATGTCAGTCTGTAAGTCCTGCCAAAAGCTCCATAAACTTCTTCATACATACTGCTGATATTCTCAGCTGACTATTATATCTAGCCAACAAAGGCCAGTATTTACACCCTAAAAAGGCTGATATTTACAGTCAATAAAGGGCATATATTGGAAGCTGATTCAGGACAATATTCAGAATCAGGATAGGCCAACAATTACAGTTGATATAGGCTCATATTCACAGCTGATATGGGAAAATATTTGTAGCCAATATAGGCTAATACTGATGTTCAGTTAAGGCTAGTATCAACGGCTGATAGAGACTAATATTTACTACCAGTATAAGCTGATATTTACATCCAATAAAAGCTGATATTTACAGTTGATTTAGGCTGTTATCTTTAGCCAAATTAGGCAGATATTTGAAGAAGATACAGGCTGATATTTATGATCAATATAGGCCATGCAATATACGCTGATATTTACAGCAACATAGGCCAACATTTACAGCCAATTTAGACATTTATACATATATAGATCAAACTGATAGCCGATTTTGGCTGATACTAACTGTCTATAAAGGCTTTTGTATATAGCTGATAGAAACAGATATATTCAGCCAGTATGGATTGATATTTACATACAGGCTACATATGATATAGACTGATATTTATAGTTGATATAGAAGTAGGTTTTACAACCTATAGAGGCTGGTATTTAGGGATAATATTGGCTGATATTTACAGCCTATGTAGGCCACTATATACAGCCAATACAGGCCACTTTGGTTAAAATTTGCAGCCGTTAGAGGCTGATATTTACAGCTGATATAGACTGATATTTACAGCTGATATAGACTGATATTTACAGCTGATATAGGCTGATATTTACAGCTGATATAGGCTGATATTTACAGCTGATATAGACTGATATTTACAGCTGATATAGACTGATATTTACAGCTGATATAGGCTGATATTTACAGCTGATATAGACTGATATTTACAGCTGATATAGGCTGATATTTACAGCTGATATAGACTGATATTTACAGCTGATATAGACTGATATAGACTGATATTTACAGCTGATATAGGCTGATCCCTACAGAAGATACAGGCCGATGCTTGCAGCTGATATAGACCGTTAATTACAGCAGACATAGATGCTTACAGGTGATTATAGGCTAGTATTTATAGCTGCTGTAGGCTGAGTTTAACAGTCAATAAATACTGATGTTTACATTCTATATATACTGTATATACAGCAGATTTATCATAAGTAAATCTCAGCAAATATTTTCATATCTGCTAACAGTATTGATGATTTTTTTCAGCCAGTATATCAACTATTGCTTATGTATATTAACTTTATTAAATGTACTTGTCTGATTCCACCCAAACCTAACTTTTCTGATGTTTTCACTGTTTTTGCTCTCTGTCCTCTCCTCTTTGAGTCTTTCAACACTTCCGTGATTCTGTGTTGAGGACATTTGCAGCAGATTTCCCTGCGGTTAAAGTCTTTCCATATCCCCTCTCCTGCTCTCTGCTCTTCTTATTTCCATCTTTCTTTCTATCTTGTTAGTAACGGTCTGCTGTGTTGTTGCAGGAGGACAGTAGTCATGGGAGGTTCAGCAGCGAGGGGACGATCCGAGGACACAGAGGAGAAAAGGCAGGACTGTCTTTATTATGATTACTGAAGCTGATATTTCTATGTTTGTGTTCAGGTCCTCCATGTTTGTTTGATCCTCCCTCTGTTTGAATTGTTATCTCCGTCTGAGACGAGGGAGGGAGACGCTCTGCTTCTATATCACCTCTGATTCAGAAAACAGAGATAGACGCTGTTTAAATTTGACAAAAGGAACCAATGGGACTGATAAAAAAGTACATTTAAATCTCTGTTTAATATCAGAGTCTGCCTTCTCCTCTCCTCCTCTTTGGTTTCACCTTAAAGTACCCATAATTCCACAGTAATGTGTGGTGTTTGTCCACATATGGGCTACTCCTGCACCCCGCCCCATCAGAAGAACCACTGCTCTACATATCATGCAGACATTTGGATGTTTTTCTCAATCACCATTCCCTGTGATAAAATTATTAATGCTGAATTTACAATGAGCCATATGATTGAAATTAGATGTTCAGCCTGAGTTTAGTTGTGCTTTTGAAAATGTAGAAAGATTTATTGCTTGTTTAATGAGAAATACAGAAGATGTAGAACTTAAAAAAAATACTTGCATATTTAATCACAATGTTGAGGAAAATGATGGGGATTAGATTTTTTATCAAATAGTTCAGACTGATTCTAGAGGCATGCTAGAGACACACAGTACCACACTTCAGTTTGTCCACTTTCAAAATAAAAGCCCTCGATGCCATACTGTTCACAAGGAAAACTTGCGTGTGAATGTCTGACACTCAAGTCAAGTCAAAGTTTATTTATAATGAATATTTTAAACAACATATGTGCTGTACAATCAAGAAACAATGAGTTGATCAATTAAAAAGGGTTACAAGAATAAGAATAATACAGTTTTAGAGTAATTAAGATAAAGTTAGAGAGAGCTAGTTCGAGTAGAAGGCCAAAGAAGGGCGAGTTTTCAGCAGTGCGGATCTTTTATGGATGCGGAGATTGTTCCATAAGTTGGGACGAACACAGCAAAGTCTCGATTAGGGCTGAATGATTTGCAAAAATAATCTAGTTGCGATTATTTTTCCCAAAATTGTGATTTAATGTGCGATTATTCTCAGGTTCCCCAGCTTATGTGTTGTTACAAACACAAGCAATAAATCAGTCTTTATTAAAAAGAGCACCATATTAGATATAAAACTAGGAATAAATAACAATAATAATAATAAAAAAAACAATTATGATTCATATGGGAAATTTGATATCAATTGCTATATTGAAAGGGATGGCCTTTTCTTGTTCTTGTTTTGAATAAGAAAAACATACATGAGGGAGAAAAGTAGGATTTTGTAAAAAAAAAAAAAAAAAAAAAACCTCAAAAGAAACTGTTTGCAAATAGTGTAGACCAGTGATGCTCAACGTGTGGCTCTGCAGCATCGTGTAGCTCTTTTGTGATGATTTGTTGCTCTTTTATGTTGTAATTTTAAATAGTATTCCCCCAGAAAAAAACTTTTTGGGCATTTTCACAGTTTTCCAGCTATCTTTAGCTGTTAAATACAGCTTTATTCCTTTATGGGAGGGGGGGCATTGTGCAACCTTTACCCAATTCATTCCACTTAATCCGATTTTTTTCCCCTTTTTCCCCTCTTTTGCCAGGCGTTGCCCACTTAAGCTACCTTTTGTGATTACATATCACTTGTTTCCTTTTTTCCCCAAATTTTTTCCTCTTCTTTTTGCCACTTTTTTCCCTTTTTTTTTGGCCACTTTCTGACCATTTCCCATGTTTTCTCCCAATTTTTGCCCCTTTTCACACACAAACCGCTGCTGCTTTTTGACCATTTTTGCCACCTAAAACTTATTTTTATTGCAACTTCATGCTGTTTTTGCCACTTTTCACCACGTAGATTGTGGCTCTTGCAGAGGTATTTGTAAACAGTTTGGCTCTTTGGTTGAGTAACACTGCTGTAGAGCATAAAACATCTTCTGCAAAAAATTGTATTTGGTATTTTGACCCATTTCAGGTTAAAGAAATATTGCACTGTCTGCAATTAGAGTAAAGCAGCAGGCCATGTCATGATTTAATCTAATTTGTGATAAATTCCCCAGCCCTAGTCTCGATCCCCTCGGTTTTTGAGTTTTGGTCTCTGAAAGCAGCTGGTTAATGGAGCTGAACGCTATTAGGAAACTGCGCCAGGACAAAACCTTTGGACAGAATCGGCACAACACATCATTTTCAATCAGAATACACAGTCCATTTTTTTAAATCGACATGATTTTCACAACAAGAGCAGCGTCGCGTCGCTGTGGAAAACAAAACCTGCAGAGAGGAGATTTGGAGATTTTTCTTAAGGAGTGAAAATGCCGGAGAGGAGGATGAAGAAGAGATTTATTTCTTTATCAGAGGGAAGAAAATGAGAAGCAGGGTGGCATTTCTGTCATCTAAATATTTGGTTTTTAAATGCTTATAATGGAAAATGTCAGAAATAGGGATGCAGCGATACCAGAATGGATGCTGATACCAGCAGGTCAGAAAACATCACAGATACTGCCATGATGTTAGACCCTCAGAGGTGAAGCTGAAGCCACGTCTGCAGATTGGAGATATTTGAGAATAAATGAGGAAGTAGAGCAAACAGAAGATTCAGAATTCAAACCAAATCTGTGCTTGTACCCGGTCTGATGAAAACTGGTATCGGTGCGTCTCTATCCTCGTTTAAGGTTTCTATGAACACGAAACATTCTGGTTGTGTTTATTATGCCAGTATTTATTTATCGTCTTGTCTGTTTTACATGTTATAGCGCAGGTTCATACTTTATCGATCCTCTGTTTTAGTGGAGGATTTTCACATTTCTGAAATTTGTTTTAAGACTGATTAACTGAAAAACAGCTTTATAGTTTTTAAGTAGCTCCTTGGTTAATTTCTTGATTTTTCCAAGTTTAGAAAATGACCTTTATCACTCTGAAAGTGATGTAGAGAGAAGCTGAAGTCGATTATTAGTCCCTACAGCACAGCATTGTGTATTTAATCTGTTTTTAATTGTAATTGGTTTGTCTAATCCAAATTAATCTTTACAAAATAAGATTTAAAAAACCTATTTATTCTAATCCAGAAAAACAATCACTTCAAACAATCAGGGAGGAAGCTCAGAAAGAAAGAAATCCTTGAAAACAATGTCCTGTTAACTAATAATCCTATTTATTCAAACATTTAATGATAAAATGAAAAAAAACATATCACCCTCTTAACAAAGAATGAAGAGTTTGATTACAAATGTGAACTCAGCCTGTCATTAAATTGTCAAATGTAAATCAAAATGTGTTTTTATGTTTCTCTCTAGAGTTTTCTAGCAGACAAACAAGAACTGCTTGAATTTGTCACTCCAGTGTTTTGCAATAAAAACTCTGCAAGTGTTGACACCGTCACGGCTGCTCGGTTACTTTGGAGAGTTGTTCCGCTCCAAGGTCTGAAGTACGAACATCCAGACCTCTTGCAGCCCCCGCGAGAGCTGTCGTGTTGTTCTTGGCAGGAAGGTTGATCTCAGCGGACATTTAAGAGGAGCGAAAGGGTCTCCCAGAGTAGCTCTCCTGTGAGGGGAGCTGGAGATCGTACGTGAGCAGGTGGTTCATATCAGCCGGCTCAGCGTCTCTATCAAGGAGGAGCTGTGGGGAGGGAGTTAAACCCAAACTCCTCAAACAGCTTCATTTATGCCTGTGCTACAAAAACAGATGCCCCATGACATTTCATCTGTGCATTATACAAGAAAACACTCTGCAAACTCCCAACCTGACACACATCCTCACATCCCTCTGAGCAAGGGCCCAAAGAAAATGTTTGGGAAGGACAGGACCTTTGAACAAATCTCTGAGGATGACAAACATTCTGTCTGTGCCATTTATTTAACCCCCCCCAGTGTTGTTGTGTACAACTAGAAGTGAAACAGGTTATTAAAAGTTAAATAACTTCTGAACTGTAAATTGAAGCACATTACTTTCACTCCCTCTTGAAGCCAGTTGTTTAGTTGTTTCAGTGATGCTAAATCCTGTATAGGAGCTTTTCTAAGGAGCTTTGAACTTGGATGACTTTCTGAGATCTTTGAAGATTAAATCCCCACCAGTAACTCTGACATTAAATGTCTTTTTATCCATTTTTTATACATGTTCAATTGTTTCTGCCTCTAGCCTGGCATTAGCCACCATATAGTCCCCCAATGATGTCACATGGGCTGTGACAACCCATGGCAGGCTGTTCCATCGTCACGTCATGCTTTACCAAAAAGTGCATGCCTAGACACGAAGAACCTGGAGGAGACGATCTGAAGAGATAATGGGATCAGCTAATGTAAATATCAGATATCATCTGTAGGGCTGTAGTCAACCAAAGAAAAATTTAGTCAACTAAAACCACACCAGATCATCAATTAATGGATTGGTCGTGGGACAGACTAAAAAAAAAAAAACCCTTCATGTTATTTCTACATCAATTGCAGTGCATTTAGGTGGTAATTAAAATTCAAAATGAACTTTAAAACCTTATGTTTTTTGCAGTATAACCAGCTTATGTTGTAATTAAATAATAATCCTTTTTAACAAAATGTTGCCACACGGCTGGCTTTTTAGACATGTTGTCAACGGGATACGAGTATAAACGTGCTTCACGGGCTTTGCTCTCCTCTAGGGTGGGAGGGTCCTTGTGACGTTTTGACTTTCTGGACATTTAACCTGCAATTAATTACCCTTAAAGGCACAAGAAATTTTATTTGAATAGTTACATTCTTAGTTATTTTTTTGTAAATTACATCTTATAACACTAAATAACTGAAAAAATAAAAACACATGACGTCTCCCTTCTCACCTCTGCAAAAAATTGATTCTTCCAATTAAAGTAGCACGTGCGATTGTTCAACCAATTGGATTTTAGTCGAACATGTAGTCATCGACCAATTAATTGACCAATCGACTTGTGTGTCTAATGCTAATATACGGAAGAGGCGGGAATAGGAAGGGTCAGGAGCAACAGCTGTGCTTCTATGGGTACCCGGCGTTCCCAGGCCTGATCCAGTTCACCTCAAGCTGGGTGTCTAGGACCTGAGTGGGTTGGCCCAGACCTTGGGGGTAGTTGTGCAGGGGTCAGCTGGGGAGATATCTGGAGGGATGGGGCATGGGCCTGGTGCAGACGTGGACGATGGTCACCAGGACAACGGACCAGCCCAGGGCCAAGGTTGAACAAGCATACTCCCATATCTGACGTGACAACGGTTTCACATAGAAGCTGGAATCGCGTCGCCTTGCAAAGCAGATGGATCCTCCCATTTCCTTGTTTCTCACTGGTGAATCAATCTTGCAAAGCTCCCGTCTGAACCGTTTTGGCCCGGTTAGAAAGTGACAGGACCAATCAGCGACAAGGGGCAGTACTTTCAGTCACGGCGGAGCTGTGGCATAAACAAGCAGCAACAAGAGGCCGGTGCAGTTATGGCGGAAGAGATTAGCGTGGATGCTGCCAAAGCGACAGTTTTATCAGAACATGCCATTTCTTTGTTAAAAGAAGAACAAAGAACAGCAGTGAGTTGTTTTCTTGTCAGAAACGACAAAAGTCGTGTACTGACATGTCTACAGTCCCCATGTTTTGCGTTATTCCTCCGTAGCTGCACATGCGCGCCTCAGTTGCCGCTACATCATGTTTTGTTGCTCTGATTGGCCCGTAAAGATGTGACAGACGGAACGTTCATCCAATCACACTCCGAGTTTTGTTTTTTTTTTTTTTTTTTTGTCAAATCTTCTGCCCTTTCCCAAACGCTAAGTGTTGAAGGATTTCGTGTCAGGTTAGGAGTCGTGCCAGTCCATCGGCTTTGCGAGATAAACAATACACCTCACTCAGACTCAAACTGGACTAGACCAGGCTTTGACCCAGAGCTAAAGCATAACATTTATTCACAATTTACGAAGCAATAAAGTTTGTCCATGTGTTCGTCTTCCAACAGACAACAATTTAGCTGCTTGTGGCCGTATGCTTCAACTTCAACCTTTTAGTTTTTGCCATCATAGAAGTAACTTTCTTAGATTCATAGTAATAAAAATAAATTCTGCACTTCTACCCTGGGCAAACTGCTGATTATTATCAAATAATTGTTTGAGGACCTCAGATCAGCTGCTAAGTGGCCTGTTATCTATTGTTATAACAGGTGTTAAAAGGCCCTAGTGTTTGTCGGTCCATTCTGGCTCTGTTTGTGTTTGTGTGAGAGCGAATGAAAGAGAGAGGGCAGTCAGATAAAGAGCTTTCATCCATCACCAGATTACATCCGGAGCTGCTGCCTCCATGCTGAATTGAAGGACTTTGCTGGTGTGTGTGTTCAGAGAGATAGACCCTGAGTAATTGAGTGTGTGGTGGCGAGGAGAGATGAGTGTTTGTATTTATGGAACAAGTGGCGCTGGGGTGTGTGTGCAGACTTATCTCCTCCTTCTGTTGATGGAAGCGGCTGTTGAATCAGTCGGAGCGGCTTCTCACTCACTTTATCTCCCGGGAGGAAAGACGGCACCTTCGCCAAAGTTTCATGATTACAGACGCGGTAAAAGTCGGCTATTAATCTGAGGTTAGAGCAGCTTCTTCCTCCTCTCTGGTTTTCACACTTACACCAATCTCTGCTTGCTCGGTGGGGGCCAGTTTCATCACGGATGTTTGCCGATAAGGTCAGGCTCCCAGGTGGAGAAACTCATAAAGGTGAACAGTTTGGAGGAAGTCGGAGCGTCCTGCTAGTCAGTTAGATTCTCCCACAGAAAAACAAGATAACATTTCTACATTGTTGTACAAAATATTGTTTGCAGCATGTTAAAACCCCCTTTTTAAAGGGTTAGGAACATAAGCAAGGGAGGAGGTAGTGGTTAGGGTCAGGGGTAGCCAGCGATAGTACCTCTTACCTAACCCTAACCCCACTCATCTTAAGCATTAATCAATCCAGTGAGGTGTACTTAGGCTCCAATAAATATACATCAGGACAAAATGATTAGCCACCTTATAAAAATGCAATTTCTTTAAGTATTTCCCAAGTGCTGTTAAACAGAGCAAGGATCCAGCTTTTCCAAACTTCACAAAAACTGAAAACTACCAGGGTCTGAATGATGATCCTCCTGATGCCAATCATCAATAGTGTCTCCTTTTTTTTGGATAACAGTCTGCAGTTGTTTGTTGTAGTCTTCAACAAGTCTGAGGAATCCCAACCCATTCTTCTTTGGCCAATTCCCCAAGCTCCCCCAGATTCTATGGTCTTTTAGCTTTACCCTCGGCCTTCACAGATTTTTCAATGGGATTGAAGTCAGGGCTTTGGTCAGTCCAGTCAGTAAGTTCCCTGTGGTCTTCTAGAGGTAGTTCTTGACCATCAGGCACATATGACCTACCAGACCCAGTTTAGCAGCTGACTGCTTGGGGTCTTCTTTATAAATCTTTACATTTCCTTCTTTCTTCATGATTCCTTCCACCTTTACAAGATTCACTGAAGTATCCCCACAGCATAAAACTCCCACTGCCGTGTTTCACCGTGGGGATGGCGTTCTTTGGCTGATACGCCTCTCCCCTCTAAACATAAGCAACATCCCTACGGCCAGTTAGCTCTAGTTTGGTCTCATCTGACCTAAGGGAACGCTCCCAGTATCAGAATCTGTCTCCAGGCTGTCCCTGGCAGATGTCAGTCTGGCTTGAAGGTGTCTCTCTGCAGAAGTGGAATTGGTCTTGCTCCAGTCCTATGCAGGGCTCTCGTGATTCTCCTCTTTGAGTCTACAGTTCCTGTTTTAGCTAAGTCCTTCACTCGACTCTTGGCAGTTGTTCTGGAGGCTTTAGACCTCTGACCATCAACGTGTGGCTCAGAGGCCATATCAGGCCCCCCAAAGCTTTCTGTCCGGCCCCCAGAAAGTCATTAAGTTCATAAAAGGAGGAAAAGATGTTTTTGGCTTTTAAATCCACCCCAAAAATGATCAATATTGAAATATTTTCAGAATGACTTAACATTTGATCGTTCTTTATAGAAATTTATTTGCCAGCCATTATTAGCAAAGAAAAAAAAAAAAAAAAGGGTTAAAGTTGGCAGAAATTATGCAAAAATGGACAGATAAAGTAGTGAAAGGGGGTTAAAGAGTGGCAAAAATGGGTTGTACAGTGACACAAAGGGACAAAGAATTGACAGGAAACGTAGTGAAAAGAGGTTGGAATGTTGCACATTAAAAGGTTAAAGAGGGAAAAGGGGGAAAGAAGTATCAAAAATGGGTCAAAAGTGGCAAAAAATATAAGAAAAGTGGCAAAAATGGATAAAAGAGTAGCACAAAGCGGATAAAACATGCAGGAAAATAGTTCAAAAGAGATTAAACAACGTCATAAAACTGGTTCAAGAGGCAGACGGGTTAAAAGTGTCAAAAATGAGTTAATACTGGTGCTATGTGGGCAGGACTGTCTTCTTGTGGCCTGCTGCACAATAACCAAAATATTGATCTAATTTTTGTCTATTCAAAAGTTCGGACCCAGAGTTTCTGCCAAGACTAAATTTGGCCCTTGTGAAAATGTACTTGATGACCCCTGCTTTAGACACATCTCTCACCTGTTTTCTTTCCAGTCTTTGAAATCTTTATCTTCCTACATCTGTAAGGCTTGTTCTGGACTGTGATTTTTTTTTTTTTTTTTGAATGACAACTAATTTTGAATAGTCACTGAAAATTAAACCGCCACAGTACAGGAACTGCTGTCAGTCCACAAACTTAATATTACATTTTTAATTTCTAACCATAGTCCCCCATTTGTTATGTTGTAGAAATACTTTTTTTTATGAAATAACCATACCAGGAAACATTTTTCACAGTTGCAGCTTAGTACAACCCTTTCATATAACTGTAACCTCCAACCACACAATCTCAAGCTGTAACATAGCTAAAAAACACTGTTCAAACCATATTTCTGGGAGATAAGATAGATAAGATATTTGTTTATAAGTTCCACAAGGGGAAATTCAAGATGAATGGTGGAAGTAAAGAACGTGCAATCCCATTTAATGTGTGATACTAGGATATTAAAACAATAGATAGTAGCTAAAAAAAAAAAAAATTAAATATAAAATATATAAAAAAGATAAAAACAATAGACATAAATAAAATAATAAAAAGCCACAGGGGACCCACAACTCATGTGTTGTTAATAGCTAAAGAATAAAAATGGGTCCTAAGACTCCACTGTGGGGGCTGTTCGGACCGGGGGGGGTTAAGTCTCGTCTTCGGCACCACGAGCTGGAGCTGGCCCTCGGACCTCAAAGCGCTTGCTGGTGTATAAATTTGAATGAGGTCCGAGATGTACTGTGGGGCCCATCCATTCAAAGCTTCAAAAACAAACAAGAAAATCTTAAAATCAATTCTTAAATTAACAGGAAGCCAGTGCAAAGATGCAAGAATTTGAGAGGGACCCAACTGCAGTCAAAATGGCCGACATGGGCATCGCTTATACATCCAGTCCATGCTGGAAGTCCCAAGCGGAAGTTTCTTCTTCATGTTGGACTCAGCTGCCAGTGTTTGTCAGTCTTTTTTGTGCCGAAGCCTAACCCTTGGTGCTGGATCTCAAATCAAAATCAAAAGCCTAACCTAAGACGTACGGACTTCCGGTCTTAGACTTCCTGTATGGATTGGATGTATGTCGGCCATCTTGTCTGCATTAAGGTACTCTTGAAGAATTGTGGTGGTATGTTCACGTTTTTTGGTTCCTGTTAAAAGTCGTGCCGCAGAGTTCTGGACTAACTGTAAGCGTGAAAGTGAGATGCCGGTATAAAGTGCATTACAGTAGTCCAGGCGTGAAGAAATAAAAGTGTGCAAGACTTGCTCAAAGTGCTTAAAAGATAAAAACGGCTTAACTTTTGTTAGATAGAATACATCTAATGCTAAGAAAAGACCATGACAAGAATACGACTAAATTTCAGGATGCATTGTCCACCTCTGGGCTTCAGTGGCTGTTAGCTCATTTTTAAGGTTCAGATATGATTGTGCAGGCTAAAATACAGGATTAGCCTTTAATTAAGGAATCCATACAATTTTAGATAAACAAGTGTTTATGTTTTGTTTAGTAAGTCAACTTGGGGCGTTAAATTCACAGTAAATGAGTCTGAATTAAATTACTAGGTAATATAATGAGCTTCCGACTGTGTCGGTCATGATGATGTTTGTTTTTATTATTTTTTATGAAGCAGCAGTTTACAGAAATGACCGTGCTCCGCCTCACTAAACACAATCACGCTCTTTGTTCTTTGTTTAATGTGTTTATTGGAGCTCTCAGCGCCTCATTAGCTGCTTCAGTAAGAAACCCGCTGACTCAGCGGCCGTCCAATTTTTAATGGGTCTGTAATTTCACTTCCTGCTGCAGCAAAAAAGGTCAGAAAAGTTAGAGCTATGGTTCCCAAACTATTTCTGCCAGGCTGGCTTTGGCAGATGAAAATGTTTTACACAGAAATTCGATACAGAAAAACCTCACAAAGGTAGGATGTGGCAGGGTGAAGCAGTGTTCCTCTCTCTGTCTGTAGTACCCACTGCTGTACTGAAGGACTCAAGGACAAGGTATGGCTGAAAGCATTTTTATGTCTTTGTTCTAGTAGTTGTGGTGTCTGCTGTAGATTTACAAGCAGTGCAGAATGGCAAGCCTTCCTGAGCCTGCCGTCATTGCTCAGGGAACTGCCTCAAGGCCACAGTCCTCACTTTGGGAATCACCTAGAGAGAGGAATTTAAACTAAGATCGATGATGAGGTACTTGCTTTTTCTCATTACTATCTCTGTGTTTTATTTCTCCCTATTCCCTTCTCTGCTGAATCTATGTTTCTTCTTTTTCCTTTCGGTCTTCCTTTTCTCTCCTGATCTTCTTTAGCTCCCTCTTATACTCCTCTTCATTGTCTTCGTTGTTCCCTTCATTCTCACCCTCTTCATGTCTTATCTTATGTCTTACCAGTCTCCCCCATACCCTTTCCCGGTAGAGCTGTGAACTGGATTCCAAGGCGCTCCCAGGACTGAACGAACTCCCAGCTCCTGATTCCCAGTGCTTTTATCTTTGTTGGCAGCCCAGCCAGTGCCCTCTCCTGGTTTACGCTTGGGGGTCTGGCCAGCCTCCGTATTCCCCATTGGCAGTCCAACCGGCCCCAGTTCGGCATTCCCAGTTGGCAGGCCATCTGGCCGCCCTCTTGAACCAGCTAGCCTGTGCCCTAACTAGGGATGCGTACCTGAATTAGGTACTTTTATAGGCACCGACCGAATTCCGTTGGTACTACTAGGTACCGATTCACGTAAAATCAAACAGTACCATGTTTCAGTACCTTAACGCATCCTTAACGCTGCAATATTTGTGACATGAAGTTCACTGTTGACAAAACTTCTAAACTGAGGAAGCAGTGTGATGATTGATGATCCAGTACTAACACCGATACTGGCTGAGCCTTTTGTCTGTGCTCCTCGTTAATTTCATCTGTATTTCTGCACGTTTCCATAAAGCTTACGGATCTGGGCCAAACGGAGCAGTACCACCGGAAACCGTGGGGGCAGTGTTGCTGTCACTACCCGATATGTAGCTCTAGAGAGACACGAAGAAGAAATAACAATGGCGGAACATTTTGAGGAAAAGTTTTGCAAGTTGGTTAGAAACGCTGCCTCCGTTTTTGTCTTTTATGCAAGAGGCAGATTATCAGTACCTCCTCCACAGTCGCCATGTTTGTTTTTGAGTTTGTTGTCATAAACTTTTGACTCTGGGCTGCCCCCCCCCCGGTGGATGTATTGGTTAACATCCATGCCAACGCAAAGGACACATGGAAGTATGTGAGCAGAGACGGTAACATCCTTTGAAAAGGATGTATACATTTTTGTACATAAAGGGAGTATAAATGGGCCTTAAGTTTTGTTGGAAAAAGAACTGCATGAGGTAAGAAGATGTGCAGTAAGGTAGTTCATGGTAGAGGAAATAGTTTTCTTTCATTTGTAATACTTTAATTGGTAAAATTTATACCTATTATTTATTTATTCAGTTATTTTGACTCCATACTCTAATGTTTATTTGTTTTAAACTTTTTCACCCTCCATGGACCCCCACGCATATTTTTCGAAGAGGGGAAATTAGAGGACTAGGAGGCAGTGGGCTGGGTTTTCATTTGTGCAATATAAAGAAAAAATACTGGGTAGTTACAGTAGTTTAGGTTTTCTACGCTGGAGACATTTTTTTAAAACACTTTTTGTTAAACACTGATATTTGATATTGTTTTGATATTGAAAATTCATAAGTTTTGAGGTTATATAACATTTATTATTGCATGTTATTCACACACAAAACTACTGAAAATGGGTACTGTCATGTACCGGTATCGGTTCACAGGTACTGGGAATCGGTACTGTACCGGTTCAAATGTGAAAGGTACCCATCCCTAGCCCTAACTGCCCTTTGTATCTGTCCTGCGCCCCCTGGTCGCCCACTGGCCACCTATGAGACTTGCCTTGTCAGTCTGGGAGGCTCCCTCCTCCCACCCTGCTTCTCTTGAACTATTTTCTGGACTTGTGTGTGGTACGATGTCTGGAAGCCATCCCTTACAGAGCAGATACTGTCATTGTCTTTGGTTTTTCTTCAGTTTTTTTATTTTATATTATCCTGTTTTAACATCCTACCCTTTTTCTTTATTCTTCCTCTCTCTTCTTTCTCTTCTTCTCCTTGTTTTCTTTCTTCTCCTCATTCCTTCCAGCCTCCGTTTCTTTCTTGTTGATGCCCTCGCCCTTCCTTTTCCACTTATTTTTCTTCCTCTTCTGTCTCATTCTCAGTCGTTTCCTCTTTCCTCCTGTTTTCACCTAGTTTCAACTCTTTGTTTCATCCTCTCCTACTTTTTCCCCCTCTCTCCACTCTATCCTCCTTCTCTTATACCTTTTTTTTTTGCCTGTCGTCTGTCTCCTTTTCTTTTCTTGAGTCCACACAGAGGGAGACTGAAAAAAGGAGGCGAGGAGGTGGTTTTGGAGCTTAATTAGGAACGAAAGCAAGGACAGAACCAGCAGGGAGTCCGCGTGAGAAGAACAGGAGGAGGACAGACGAAGAATGAGTATTAGAGAGAGGAGGAGGCTACAAACCTAAAGGAGGGAGGAGAAAGAAAAGTGAGGAAGAAGAGAGCTGATGGGGAGGAGGAGATGATGGATAATAGAGGAGAGTGAGGAGGAGGTGCAGCAGGTAAACAGATGGGATTATGAAAATGGATCACAGCGGGGGAGATGAGGAAAAAGAAGAGGAGGGGCGAAAATCAAATATTTATGTTCTGACGTGTGTGCTGTAATTAAGAAAAGTGTGAACGAGATTATCAGCAGGAGGGAACAGATGCATCGACATGTCAGTATTCAACAACCTGGAGGTCTGTAACTCACTCTGCCAGGGGGAAAACTACGCTTTCTTCTTCTGCTCTTTAATATCTACCGATCCTTTGCTTAGTCATCATAAGAAACACTAAATCTGACTCCTTTTCTCCAGTTTTTTCATGTTTTTCTGCCTTATTCATTCTTCTTCTCTTGTTTGTTGCTCCCCACAGCGTAGGGAGTTCATCTTCCTGTCAGGTGTCTCTAAGGATGCCTTGCCGCCAACTGCCTTCCTTTACCTTAACTCCATTCCTCCCCTCTCTAACGTAGCAAGAGGGATTAAAGATAGAAGCTTTGACTTGCCTCAGGTTACATTTGATTTTTAAATTACTCAGAAGAAGGTTAAATTAGAACCACAGCCTCAAGGTTATAGGCTTTCATGAGGTTTACTTTTACAGAGGAAACAGTGTAGTGTCGGTGCATGCTCTGTGATAAAATGTTGGATTACAAGCACAGGAGTAGGACTGATACCCATAGAATAACATGCAACGGGTGAACATAAGGCTTAGTGGTATGGATATTCGATACAAGAATGACCAGATTTGGTTGTGGTCGGACAGGGAACTGGTCTGGATTACGGACTGCATGCGTTGTTTTCTCTGGGTACTCCGGCTTCCTCCCACCACCAAAGTTTATTAGGTTAGTCGTAGTTTGTTTCCACCAAGCGGTCTGGCTCAGTTCAGTGCGGAACGGCACGCATTTTTGCATTTCCATAGAGCAAAAGTTGGAAAGGGTCCCAAAAAAACGACCCGTACCGTCCCACTTTTTGGTACCCTTCTGTAGGGGTTCCAATCTTACCCATCCGTACCAAAAAGGTGGAGCTACACACACAACAATAGGGGGTTGTACCGACGTCACGTCAACGCTCGACGCAGCTGCTCAGCTGTTCGTCTCCGGGTTGCAAAACACGGAAGTCTGCTCTGTGAGGAGCAGGCGAAAACGGGAGAAAAACGGACCAATGTCTACTTAAATCGCAGATATTTGGACTCGATGGAGATCCAAACTGTTTCCTGGTCTGTGGATATTGATATCTGTTCAAATCAAGTTTCCTGACGTTTATCTGGAACTGATTTTAAGAACACAAAGCAGAGCCTGGTCTATCCACGATGGATGTGAAACTAAATACATGCTTAAGTTTTGTGAATATGAAGCCTTAGAACAGCTGATTCTCTGTAAAGTAACTAAACTTAGAACAAAAAGTAAGGAAATTTGTGTTTAGTAGATTATTTGTTTGTTGTAACAATGCTTCTTGGTAATAAATCTTATACCATTGGAAAGTCTGTTTATTACCCTTTTAAATGATGCCACATTTGTAAGGATCATGCATTTGTTGGATGAGGAGCAGAGCTGAGTATGTGGGTTGCGCCCGTGAAAAATGTGAAAAATGTGCCAAATCTTCTCTGCCTATGCCAAACAGCTGATTGTGCCATTGACTCTTGTTGGGTGTTTGGTGGATTGGATGATTGAAGTTTGAAGAAACAAGACATATTGAAAATTTGACAATTTATTCATTTAACAAGTTACTAGTTTAGTTATTAATCTCCTTCTTATGTTAGGTAACCTGTGAAAACATTGCTCTGTGGTTGTTGAACGGGCTCGTAAAACTTCGGGCTGCAGCCTATTTTAAAACGAGATCAGCTCACCCAGGATTTCTGACTAAATCTAGTTTGATTTTAACACCAGCTGAATTTTTACCTTATTATTAATGCTGCAAATTCTCACAGTACAGCTCTAAACTTTAATATTTTGTTGTTTAAACTGTTCTAGACTAGATATATTCACATATTAATGTACAGTTACGACTCTAAACTTCTCTGTACACGTATTCCACCAGCTGATGATCTGTACTGACAGCAGTTAACATCATTAAAATGTAGTTATTTTTTTAAAAAGCACTTTCAGCTGAAATAAAACTGTTTACTGCTTATTCCCTACTGATTTCTGTCACTCATCCTTTCTATAACTCTGAGGCTGGACCAGCAGACTCACACTGACTGTGACTTCACATTCATGCTTTTACAGCCCGCCCACCAAGTGAGAGCATGGATGTCTGTGGAAATGCAAACCATTTTGGGATTTAGCGTACCAAACCGTACTGAATCAAACCAGACCCCCTGATGGAAACACGGCTTTGGTGACTCTAAATTGGCCGTAGGTGTGAATGTGAGCGTGCCTAGTTGTCTGTCTCTATGTGTCAGCCCTGCGATTGACTGGCGACCAGTCCAGGGTGTACCCCCCTTCTCGCTCGATGACAGCTGGGATGTTTACACAATCCAAAAACCCCAGGTTAACCATGACGTAATACTTCCTTTAGTCAGAGTACGGGCAAAGTTTGAAGAAAATCTCTCACAGGGTCTTTGAAATATTGTAATCCACAGCAAGGGATGAACATGAGAAAACCTAAAACCATCTAGTTTTCTAATGCACTCACCCATGGTAGCAGTAGAAAATTAAATAATTATACTGAAAGGAGCAGCAAAACAATCTGAAAGTCTAAGTAATCTGTTGCATTGCATTGTTATTGAGTTATCCTGTGATCTTGCATTTCCTGCTATTCAGGCTGCATTGCATGGCGATGCTATGTTATTTAAGTAATTGGTTTTTATCTTATATTTGATTCTGTTTCACTTTTATGACTTTTTACAGTGTTAAAATCTTTTCAGTGCCATAAATGTTTTAAACTCTGAAAGACACTTTGGACCAGATCTACTAAGATCCCAATTTGCATGTACTGATTTGCGTGCACAATCTAGATTTTTGCGCTTGGGGTTGCGGGTGATTTACTAAGAGTGAATGCGCAAATGACAAGAGGTGTAAACGTGTTGGAGACACGCCTATTTAAATGAGGGTTTGCGTGTTTCATGGGTTGCAGCATGAGAGCCAAACGCGCAAAATGAAACTCGACCTTACAGAAATAGAGGAGTTGATGTATGAAGCCAATAAACACTTAAATGAGCTACAGCAAAGAAGCCTGTGGGGAGTGGGGGAGAGGAAAAAGAGTTTTCCCTGTTGGGTTAAGTTTCCTGGATTTGGGTGAGATTGTCTTGTTTTTGTTTTTTTTTACCTGGTATACCGCTAATTAGCAGTGGATTGCATGTTTTTTGGTTTCTTTTGGGTTTTTTGATGTGTGGATTTATTGTGTTTTTTTCCGAGGAGACTGGTGGATTATAGACTTTTGCCTTTGCGTTTATGTGAGTCATAGACATTTAAAAAAAGACTTGAAAGACACTTTAAAGTGCCCAGACAAGGACGAGGTTGCTGTTTTCGTTAGATTTTGACTTTTAGTTCATTATGAAATTATAAAGACAGATAAAATCTTTAATTTTGTTGTAACCTACTTTTCATTTGAGTTTACACACGGCGTGCGCTTATGTTCTGGGGAGGCGTTAATTAAATGGGAAGTGTTTTAAACTCATTACATTCTCTTGAGAGGTTTATTGATTATATTCAGAATTGTTGTTTATTGCATTTTGATATATTCTTTACTTTAAAAGGTCTTCTATTTTCCTTAAAAGTTCCCCCTGTGTGTGTTTAACCCTAGCTTGAGAAAAGTTAAGTGTTACAACTTCACACAGATCATCAGAAAAACGGGATTGGGAGATCCCAGCTGTAATAGCCACCGTACGCTGGAATGACCCAGATGCAAAAAAAAAAAAAAAACTTGCTAGGAGTTTTGTCATTGCAGGTATTGTGTGACTCCTCCTCATGGCTGGCTCCAAATCTGCTCTGAGTTTCTCCAGCAGCTCCAAAATGGCAAGGCTGGATAGGCAACATGTTTTAATGAATGTTTCCTCATTCATTCCAAAAACGTTCACAGGAGGGTGAAAAATGCGTTCTCTGCATCTTCTCGATGTCTCCTTCCGCAATTACGCATACAAACTGTTTGCACCTCCCTTTGAGACGTGTTAAATATAGATGCAGTTTCTACGAGCAAAATTGCTTCCAGGTTTGATAAATCGCTTTGCGTGCGCTAAAATAACATATTTACATTTTCTCCTCCCAGCACACGCACACTTGCGTGTAAACGCCTCTTATTGCATATTCATTGTGGCGAACGTACTAACTGGATGCAGCCGCGCTATTTTGCACCTTTGAAAGACATAACCCTTAGCACGCACTGTTAGTAAATCAGTTTGTACATTTTTTTTGCATGCATTTTTTTGGCCCTATGTGTATAAACAGTGCTCTATTTAAATAAACTTGCATAGCCTACACTACACTTTACAATCACCGTCATACTGATCTGTTTTGGGTTGTTTTTAGCTGAAAACACCTTTCTATAACTGCAAAAGGGATGGACTTCTATAGAACAGAAACAGCCTTATGTGTGCAGATTTATTTCCTCTGCAAAGACATTTTTTATCACAGAGGAAAAAAAGGGAGGGTGGCCAATTTAATTTGTTTCTTCCTCATTTTTCAGTCCCTCACACTCTTAACCCGAGGGGCCAAATCATATCCGCCCTCCCCCTCTCCACAGTAGATCTCAGTTTTTAATTTCTTCCTCATCTTGGGGTATTTTTTATAAATGTGCCTGGGCCATGAATGAAGAAGAAAGCCTGTGTCTGAAGTCCTTTTCTCCTGATTCTGGTGTTGTACGGAGACTTCATGTAATTTACTGTAACATTCCCACTCCTGCTCTCATGGGGAATGTAATGAGCTTCACTGGTTCACTCGCTGCTCCACTTTTACTTCCTCAAAGCTTCCGCTTTGCTCTAGAGAACTCCTCCAAAACCTCTGAAGACACCAGGTTACACAGAAGTAGGCGAAGACGTTACATCACATAAGATTAGCAAATCATCACCTGAGCGCCGTCCTTCAACAACTCATGCACGAGGTGTTGGTGTACAAATCAAACGTCTTAGCATTGCTCCGGATTTCAATCACAAGACAATCTCCTCCAATTACTCTAAATCCTGGACATCCCAGGAGACGTGGTTCTCCAGGGAGAGGGATTTTCACTCTGATGTAAGGATCCATCTCCAGGCTTTGAAGTGAAACCCCACCAGGCGTCTTTCAGTGTGAGTGTTCCCACTGTGAGCTTTCTCAGAAACAGAAAAGGAGGCTTCATGATGCCATAATGTCCCTCTAAGACACGGTGATGAACACACGTGTCGTCCTAGTGTTTCCTGTGTCGTACTCTTTAGTTCCTGCTAAGCTTGAAAGCAGCATCTTACGCAAGTATGGATCCCCATGAGGATGTCTTTATTTTCATTGTGGAGTTATAAAAAGCGGCACTGCTTCCCTTTATTTGACGTTGTGTTTCAGGAAATTGTTCCAGAACCTTCTCTTCTATTGCTGGTCCAAGTTAGACTTTCTACTGTGGGAAAACCAACTGGCACCCTCCAAGGATGAGAAATGAAGCTGATGTGGCAGAGCCAGAAACTGCAGAACCTCAAAAGTCCACTGGAGGCTTTCTCGCTCATTCGGTAATCCACAAAAATCAGCTGATTTTACATAACCTAAACCTGGTTACAGACACAGGTCACATCACTGTTAAAGTTCAGATTTAAAAGAATTAAATATCATAATTCTCACTAAATGATTTTCATTTATCAAACTCTGATAAAATCCCTGTTTCAACCCCTCAGCTAGCCTACAAGAAAATAAAAGAGTATTACTTTATTTTACCAACTTATTTTCTAGTTATTGCTACTTGCTAACTAACTAAATTACCATCCCATCTTTAAATGAGTATAACTCTGTAACTACAAGGTCTGTTTGAATGATCAAGGTGCAATGATGAAGAGGGCACTTGTGAAATTTGTTCAGAAGTGTAAATATGTGTTTCCATCAGGGGGTCCGGTTTGATTCAGTTCGGTTTGGTATGGTTTGGTACGCTAAACCCCAAAATAGTTTGCGTTTCCACAGACATCCGTGCCCTCACTTGGTGGGCGGCTGTAAAGCATGAATGTGAAGTCACAGACAGCGCGAGTCAGCTTTTCCAAAAGCTTTTCTGTTACAGAAAGGATGAGCGACAGAAATCAGTCGGGAATAAGCAGTAAACAGCTTCATTTCTTCTTCTTCTTCTGTTTAATTTGATGTGTAACAGGAACATTTTTGTGCAAAGCTAGAGTGAACAGAACAAGTTTGTTTGGATCAAGGTGAGCCGGACCAAATTTGGTCCCTCTAGAGCTTAAAAGGTTAAAAACTTTGACGCACTGTGACACACATGAACCTGCGTTATAGCCCAATTAATAAACAGTTTATCAATAACAGCAAAAAAACAGAAAAAGATCTGAAAAACTTAAGAAACTGACAGACAGGAAGAGTTAGAAAGCTACAGTCAGAGTTACTAAGGCTGCAAAACTTTCACAAGTCTTTCTGCTTAACATAAACAAGCTAACCCTCTTATTTTGGTGAAATCTGTAGATTATACTGTTTCATATTTGGCTTTATGTTAGGTTAGCTTTAGAAAGTCTTTATTTTTCAGCAGTGTTCATTTCTTTGACTAAAACTATTACTAAAAATGTTCGTCGACAGCCTTTTTTCCATGACAAAAACTAGACAAAGACTAACAAAAATAGATCTGTGATGACTAAAACTGACAAAAACTAAGTTTAGTTTTTGTCAAAATGACTTAAACTAGACTAAAATGTAATGAAGTTTTCATCTGACATTCAAAATCTGTGATATTTCTCCACTGTGGGTAAATCTATCAAAAAACAATGCATCTTTATCTAATCTGCCTCTCAGCTGTAAAAGCAGAGACCCCAGGTTTGTCAGAGTGCAGAGAACACACCACTATGATTTAGTACCAGATTTAGGCAAGAGAATAAATGCTTGGACTAAAAGTAAAGACTAAAATGTGAGGACTTTTTATGGACTAAAACTAGACTAAAACGTTTTCCGTTTTTGTCGACTAAAACTAAAAAGGATAGAAATGACTAAAATGGGACTAAAACTAAAATACATTTCATTTAAAGACTAAAACTAAGACTAAAAGTAGAAATAGCTGCCAAAATTAACACTGTTTTTCAGGTGTTAAAGCAGTAAACAGGCCTCTCTAATGTGATTTAGGTTAATTATGGAACTACTCAATTTTAAAATATTAGAAAACACAAACTAGCTAACTATAACATACGCTTTATAAAATAAATTGTGTTCTCCTTTATTAATAATCAATGATTTTGTATTTCTAACGCAGTTCCCTCCACAAATAGTTTTATAAATATTCTCCAGAATTTAGTGGTAAACGCTAAAAATGTCCTGGGGGAGCTCTAGACTCCCCTCTTATTCTAAAGTGTGAAAATGATTTGATTTAATCCTAATTCTGAAAAAAAAAAAAGTGATCCCAAAATAATAGGGGTGTGACGAGATCTCATGCCACGAGATCTCGTGAGATTACAATGTCACGAGATTTCTCGTCGCATCAAAAACTGTCTCCCGAGATTTGCGTAGATGCACCGCTGCAGCCATGAGTGAGCGAGAACCCAAACTAGAGGATGTCCCCGCCATCTTTAAATCACATGTGTGGCAGCATTTTGGCTACCCAGTCAAAATAATAAACGGCGACAGAGTGACAGACAGGACAAGAACAATATGCAAGCACTGTAAGAAGATGGTGCCGTATACCGCTGCTAACACGAGCACGATGCAAAGACACCTGCAGGTTCACTACAGCTCTCTGCTAAAATCAGCTGTGCCAGCGAGGAGAACGCCGAAAGGACAGGCAACGCTGACAGATGGCTTTGGACCGAAACTTTCACACTCAAGTGCTAGAGCAACAGTAGTAACGAAAGACATAGGTGTTTTTATTGCAGTTGATACGAGGGTTTCGGTGGCTCCTACATACACTCTAGCCAAAGTACGCAATCCCGTCACGCGCACATTTTACTCGCACAGTGTCGCCGAATCTCTACAAAGAGGTACAAGACAACGTTGTTCAGACCTTGAAAGATGAAGAGAGTGTAGCCATAACTACCGACAGTTGGACTTCGAGGAGAACTCAGAGCTACGTCACAACTACAGCTCACATGATTAACAGTGGCTGGGAGATGGTAACTTTTGTGCTGCAGACTCGTCCACTTTTCAAGTCACACACAGCTGCAAACATGGCGGAAGTGTTACAAACGGCTATCACCGACTGGGAGCTTAAAAAGCCGAACCACGATGTCGCTGTAGTGACGGACAATGCTCGAAATATGGATGTAGCTGTGCGAGAGGCAGGACTGGAGCCGCACATTAGGTGCTTTGCGCACACGATTAACCTCTCTACCCAAGCTGGTCTCGGTGTAGCCTGTGTCGCACGTCTGTTCGGGCGGCTGAGACGCGCGGCTGCATTTTGTCATCAGAGCTCAACAGCTACCGCGGTGCTACTATCCAAGCAGAAGCTGCTCCGACTGCCGTTGCACAAGTTAATTATGGATGTTCCCACGCGCTGGAAGAGCACCTTGGATATGCTGGAACGTTACCTGGAGCAGCAAGCCGCCGTAACAGCAGCTCTCACCAGCCCAGAAATAAGACAAAACGCCCGAAACATTGATACACTTGACAGCTGCGATATTAGAAACACCGAAGACCTTGTGAAGCTGCTCAAGCCTTTGAAGACAGCCACCACAGTCTTATGTGATGAGACATACCCCCCAGTGTCTCTCATTGTGCCGCTGAAGAACATGATTGTGCAGAGTATGGCACCAGATGAGGATAATTCCATCACAAACAAAAAGTGCAATCCTTAACAACATCTCGCACAGATACAGCGGGGTTGCATATAATTTCCTGCTGGAGAGCACGGCCCTTGACCCAAGGTTCAGAACACTGCCACAGAGCAACCCTGACCAGCGTGAGGCCACCTTTCTCAGGATACAGGAGAAGGCCAAAAAGTTGGAGCAAAATCAGGTATGAATCACTTTTATCTGCTTTCCTCCTTCTCAGTGCATACATATGTGAGTTTGTGTTCATAACAGTGTGTTGTATCTGCTTAACTTATGTTCTTAACTTTATTTTTTGTTAATTCTAGCAGAATGTGTGTTTAAAAACATGAAAGCATCCTGATAAGTGTGCTTTGGGGGTGAGGGGGGCTCTTTCCTGCTTATTAACAGACTAATGCTGCTACTTTAAAAAAAAAAAATTTACTGTGAGGGCAGCTAAATGTTGTAACCTGAATCAAATACAGATTGCTCCAAGGGGGGCATGAAAGTGTATTATATAACATTTGGAAGGTAATGAGAGTGTTTTTTGCTGTTTTACAGACTACAGCTGAGGAGAGGGAGCAGAGAGGAGTCAGTGCAGTGGCTGGAGCTCACCATGCCCCATGTGGGAGGAAAGTGGTTGTGGGACCTGACCTGGAAGTGGCCGAACCTGTCACTAAGAGGACAGCACTAGAAGCTTTACTAGGGGACTCTTTCTTCACTGAACCAGAGTAGTCCAACAGAGGAGTAGAGAGAGAAATTGAACTCTATAGAAGAGAATCCTCTATCCCACTCAGTAGCTGCCCTCTGAAGTGGGAAAACTCCTTTCAGTATCCTTTGCTGTCTCCACTTGCCAAAGCATTCCTTTCCATCCCTGCTACCTCACTTCCAAGTGAGCGTATCTTTTCAACTGCAGGAGACATAGTTAGTTCCCAAAGGTCTGAACTGTTGCCAGAAAATGTAGACATGCTTATTTTCTTGCAAAAGAACATGGCCATATTTTAGGCTGGGCAGTGTAGATGTCACCAGCTCTCAACTCTGTGTATAATGAGTTCAAAAAATACAGTTCAGTCACTGGTTGCACTAAAAGTGTGAGAATTCTGCAGTTATTATTTTTTGCAGTTAAAAATTAAGACTAATTAGAACTCATTTTAATTTATTTTTTCTTTATACAGATTTTTTTCTACTTATGGAAAATAGTTCTGTTTAAAAGTCACATACAGCTTTAGATGGACTTAAAGGTACAGTGTGTAGAATTTGGCTGCATTTTGCCAAACAGAAACGGTGTAAATGGAATATAATGTTCAGATATTTATGTGAAGTATGTTAAAATAAGTGCACAATCATCCCTTTAAAATTTTAGTTTTCTTTTTACAAAATTACTAAAAAGCTTTTTCAATTTACATATTCGCAGGTCGCCCTCACAGAGGCTGACATAACGAACTGCCATGTTGTCTACGGCAATGTTTTGGGGACAGAAAGAGCGAAACGCAATTTTTGAATATGAACCTGCCCGCCGGTCCTGAAAGCTACCTGGAAGGCAGGTGGAGAGGAAGACTGACCTATAATCTATAAAAATAATGGTTACAAAAATGAATGAATGAACCCTCACCTCGTCACTGCTGTAAATGATGTCCGGCTCACGATCCTTTTTGGTCTTCACAGGCTCTCGTTGCGTAGTGATGTGATGTTTTGGTAACAGATCGGCTCATTCTAAAATCTGAACGCTAGATGTCGCTAAAATTACAAATTCTACACAATGCACCTTTAAGAAGATTGTGCATAGTTCTTTCACTGTTATATTGTCTGAAAAGACTTGAGAAAAAACAGGAGGAAAGCTGGTCAGTTGAGTTGCAGCAAAGCTTTAACCGTGCTTGCATGTTGTTCCTATTTTACCGCTCATCATTCATACTCAGAAAATGGAATTAATGTGGCAATTATTGAAAGATGATTGATCAGTAGTTAAAACAGTCAAAAATAAACCAGCATTCTTGCATTTTGTTCCAAGTCAATAAAGGACTATTTTTCCAGTCACATATTTTGTCATCAAAGTTTCTTTAAATATTTTAAAAATCTTGTCTCGTCTCATTCTTGTGAACCTGATCTCGCGTCTCGTCTTGTGAGCTGAGGGTCTCGTCAAACCCCTACATTATAATAATGATCAGAATGTTTTAATCAGCTAGACAGAGTAGAGACATTCAGTGTTCCTGAAATCTTTAAATTTGGGAATTTATATCCTTTTTTTGTTTGTTTTTTTGTTTTGGTCCTAAAGCATTGGACGTTTCATTAAAAGTACATTGAATGGCCTGGTGTACTGGGAAATCTCATGTCTTTCATTTCTGGCTGTTTGTTATTTTCTCACTTCATGTCTTAAAGGTCACATATTGTGCAAAAATCTCTTTTTCAGGCTTTTTTAACAAAAGTTTGTGCCCCTGGCCTGTCCACAATCCCCCCAGGAATCAGAAAAAAAACACCCCCCCCCCTCCACATTTCAGAAGATGTGTGCCAAAACAAGCCGTTCTCAGATTTTCCCCTCATGATGTCATCTGGGGAGTTAGCCCCGCCCCCAGGTTTGGTTGGCCCTCCCCGCTTGGAGGAAGGTTCAGCCCTCCTCTCCAGATACTCCTCCAAGGAGAGCCACATCAATTAAGCAACAGCTATGTCCTGAGGGGGGCGGAGTCAGATGCTCATTAACATTTAGAGCTACAGACACAGAAACAGCTCGTTCTGAGCAGGGCTGAAACAGAGTTTTTAGTCATGCAAAGATCCAATACTGGAGGCTTTTTCCCAGGCATGTTTTGGGGACCTCTGACACCATCATAAACTTCTCTAAAAGAGGTAAAATATGTGACCTTTAAAAGTTCCAAATTTGATTTTTTAATCAGTTTTAGGAAACCTGTGTATAGCCGTTAACACGCACAGCTATGCATGTTGTGTAACACTGATAGGAGACAAAGGACACCTTGTCAGGGAATCAATACGATTATCTGAAGGTTTAATGACGGTGGAGATTTTCTCTGTGAAACCACCTACCATGGGAGTCTGAATCAGTGTTTGATTTAAATTCTGCTGATGGAGATTAAATCTTAAATTGTCAGTTCTCCTGTTTGTATGCTGATTCCATGCAGTTCTTCAATACTTTCTAACCTCAGTTTGACAAAGATTCACCTTTCCAGAGGTTGTCAAATTTCTTTCTAACCTCGACAATAAAAACAGCAGTGGCTGATTAAAGGCATCGAGTCTGCCAGAGAAAAAGTCAAACTTCCAGAAGGTAAAACTATAGAGAAAGTGTCTTTGGGTCTTTCCTCAGTCAGTCTCAGCAGCAGATAACCGCCTCCACAACATCAGCGTAGGGAGTCCCAGTTACCATGGCAACCCCCTGAGGGTACGATTTCATTCAAGACTTGTGTACAACCCCCTACCGGGGCACGTATTCACCACCTCCCCCCGCTGAGGACTTCCTGCTCTGCTGATGATTAATGTCAAATAAAAACGGAGGCTCAGAGCCAGATCAGAGATGCATTTGTCAATCGCAATCGAGGAGACCTCTGATTGGTCGATGTCAAGGTCAGTCTGAGGACAAAAAGCAGCAGTGAATCTGTTCAACATCCAGAAGGTCTTTGATATCAGAAACAAGACTGCAAACTCAACTGAAACTTTCATGAACCGTATAAAAAATGGATGATAAGGCACCATCCTGATATGTGGAGCTCCATCTACTAACTGGCTGTGGTAGCCCTTAAGTTCTACCTCCTCCATGTTAACAGATGAGACAAAGCTAAAAATTTCTTTCCCTCAAAAATAGAAAAAAAAGTCTTCTTCATCTTCTTCTGTATTTGATAAAAATATACATCCAAAACATATAAATATGGCAGGTAAAAACAAAATAGAAATATGTCATCCATAAGAACAAAATCAAGACACAGAAAGCAAAATAAAATCTACAAATATCACTGAAAAGTCAATAAATTATGCTGTCCTTTGCTTTGATATCATCTGTGACTTGTCAATCTCTCTTAAGGCTGCTGGGAAAATGCTATGCTATGTATGTTTTTGTAAAAAAAAAAGTTTTTTTTGTTTGTTTGTTTTTAGGTTTATTGCACTTTTAAGCAATTTATTGTTGTAGTTAAGATATAAGTCAATCATATTATTAAAACTTGGGATATAAGTGTTATATTGATGTAAAGCAAATAAAAACACTTCCAAAAATTGCACTACAGTGTGTAAAAATGTAAGAATATGTCCTGGCAGGCATGCACAATGGTAGCTTTTTAAGGGTTAAAGCTGGTTTTTATTGGGAAAATTTGCCCTCAGTTTAGACTCATGCCAGACTCATTTATACGACAACGTTTGCTTCGTTTTCCGTTTTGGTTTCCAAAAAGTTCCACGTTCAGACGGCAACGTTTTCAAAGCGATCTTCGTTCACATGAGACTGCGGGAAACACCAAAAACAATGTAGTATACATGCCAGGCCAGTAGATGGCGGTGTGATTTTTGGTGCGTGCACCAGATTCTGACTCGACCCATACGCCCTTCGACGGCATATGGGTCGAGTCAGAATCGAGAGGGACCCAGCTGCAGTCAAGATGGCGGACATGGGCGTCGTTATACATCCAATCCATGCAGAAAGTCCCAAGCGGAAGTTTCTTCTTCGTGTTGGACTCAGCTGCCGGTGTTTGTCAGTCTTTTTCGTGCCTAACCCTTGGTGCTGGATCTCAAATATATCACCTTTCCCACTGCCTTACCCTGAACCTAACCACTCGGGTTTTAATGCCTAAGCCTAACCTTAGACATACGGACTTCCGGTTGAGACTTCCGGTATGGATTGGATGTATGTCGGCCATCTTGTCGGCATCAAGGTACTCTTATCAGAATCTGGTGCAGGCAAGTAATACGTCTCCGTTGATCCAAGTGATGGTGAGGTAAATCAACACTTTGTTGGAGAAGTACAGTTAAATTCAAAAGAGTGAGGAGCACGAACAGTACACTGGTGTTGGCCATCTTTGTTTTGGGCTTCCCAGCTGCGCATGCATTATAAGCCTACTCGCACATGGATATTTACTGCAGCCGCAGTGCGCATGTTCGTTTTCGGAAAGTGCTGGTCTCCCTGTTTATTTGGAGACGGGGGCATTTTGAAAAACTTCCACTCTAGAGCCTGTTTCCAAAAAGTTTCGTTTTCAGGCACCAAAACGCCATTGCTGTCAAACGGACAGCCAAAACGCCACAAAACGTTTGCGTTTTCACTCGAAAACGTTGTCGTGTAAACGGGGCATGAAACTTGAAGTTAAAGTCGGATTTGAAATAACTCAAACTTTAACGGAAAGTTTTCATGTATGACATTTCTTCTACCAGCAGATTTTTACTGGGGGAAAATTGTCGATACCAAGTATAGAGTAAGAAAACACATAAGAAAGGAGAAAAACAGATCCTTCCTTTGCTATTGATCCCATTTAATCCAATATTCCAGAGACTGGGCATCTTAGCATTGATCTGCTTCTGCTTCACTTCATATCTTTGAAGGAGAAAAAACACCATCCCAGTCCTTTCATTTCTAACTTTCACTGCTCCCTAACTCTGATGGGTTTTGTACTTCATTAAATGAATCATGCAGGTATGGATTATTACCTCTGAGGTCGTTTTTAATTAACCAAACAGGCCGAGAGAGAGCGAGGCGAGTTAAAGAGCATCTCCCTGCAGTCTAATTAAACATCCTCTTCAGCTGCAGGCCTCTTTAAACTCCTCTCCCACCAAACTACAGACAAACATCCCGGCTTTGACTCTAAACGTTTGAAGCTGAGAGTAAAACTCTCCCAGGGAGTGAAGCTAAAATATCCGGCAGGCTGCTGTCGATGTAATCAGAGGGGGAAAAAAAACGACGCTGGCACCTGATGTACAAGCTTTAATAAAAGGCCAATAATATCAGCAGCATGTCAGGCTAATCTAATCTGAATTCATCATTAGGGAGCCACACAGCTGACACGGTGACGGCTGATAAATCTGCGCTCACTCAACCCAAAAATCTCTATCCTGTTTCCCACATCTGTCATGTCTTTTTAGCCGCCGGCATCAAATTATTCCTCTGAATTATTCTTCTGTCATCTCCACACCAGTCACGAACCTGACGATTATTATCCCAGCTTATCGGACTTTCAGTTTTATTCTCCTCCATCCTCCAGACATCATTTTTTCTTCTTTTATTCAGGGGGAAATATGTGACTATCAGAGCAGATTTTCAGACCAATACAAAATTCAAGTATGCAAGTATGGATCCACATTGGCCATATCCAGGCCTGATGGCTGCCAGACCTGTAGAATCCAGAAATCCTTTAAATAGAACCTGTCTGACAAAGTGAAGTACGCTTAAAGATCTCCAACACATCATGGCGCCATCTAAAGAAATTCAAGAAAGAATGTCATCGACATCTGCAAGTCGGGAAGGGGATAAAAAAAAACATTTCTAAAGTGTTGGGACTCCTGTTAACCACAGTGAGAGCCATTATCCACAAATGGAGAAAACTTGAAACAGTGGTGAACCTTCCCAGGTGTGGGTGGCCTACCAACATGACTCCAAGAGTGCATGGACGACTCATCCAGGAGGTCCCAAAAGAACACAAAACATCTATAGATCATTAAATGTATGGGTGGAATGTTTAATAAAGTTTGATGACATCATTATCAAAGGCAGAGGATGGAATGTAAACCATAGTGAGAGCCATTATCCACAAATGGAGAATACTTGGAACAGCTATGAACCTTCCCAGGATTGGCTGAACATTTCTTAGCATTCAGACTCCAGTAAACCATGGTGAGAGCCATTATCTACAAATGGAGAATACTTGGAACAGTGGTGAACCTTCCCTGGAGTGGTTGAACATTTCTAAGCATTCGGACTCCCAGTAAACCATGGTGAGAGCCATTATCTACAAATGGAGAAAACTTGGAACAGTGGTGATCTGCCCCAGGAGTGGCCGGATATTTCTAAGCATTTGGACTCCAGTAAACCATGGTCAGAGCCATTATCTACAAATGGAGAATACTTGGAACAGTGATAATCTGCCCCAGGAGTGGCTGGAAATTTCTTATACAAAATCTTTAGAAGGTGTGTGTCTCGTTCCACCAGGATTCAAACTACCACAGTATTTAATCAAAAGAACATCAGAGCAGCAGTCAAACATGGCAGTGGTAGTGTGATGCCATCAGTTCATGACCTCAAGCTCAAGCACACTTGGGTTATGGAGCAGGACAGCGATCCCAAACACAACAGAAAGTCCACCTCTGAATGGTCTAAAAATGTAAATGAAGGTTCTGGAGAGGTCTAGTCAAAGTCTGGACCTAAATCAGACTGAGATGCTGTGGCATGACCATAAATAGGCTGTTCATGCTGTAAAACTCCAACAGTGCTCTGAAGAAGAGTGGACAAAATTCCTCCACAGTGATATGAGTCACTGCCAGTTATCAAGAGCGCCTGCTTGCAGATGTTGCCTCCAAGGGTGGAAATGCTCCTGTCCTAGCTTTTTTGAGATTTATTCTATACATTAATTCAGAGTTTGTACATTGGCATGCCTTACAGTATCTCTTCATCTTTGCCTGTATATCATTCCTCTGCTAAGAAAACAGACCCAGAGTGGTGTGGATAAGCACCAGTGACTCAGACAGAAGCTTCCCTCGACCTTCATCCCTCAGTGGAGGTCGAGCTCCTCTCATCCGTCTACCTGAACAGTCTGCCTGCAAACATGAGGTATGGTTCCACTGTTTGGCTGTTTGGGCAGTCATAAGTAATGTTGATTTATTCCTCATGAATAAAGGCTGCAGGGATGATTCAGGCTTTCTAAGAAAAATGACAAAGAGCTCTAAACACGCTGCTGAGAAAAATAGTCTGCTCCTCAGAGATGGAAGAGATAAGAGGCTAATTAGGATCCTGAGAGAACACGCTTTAAAAAGAATTAGCTCGCTAATGAGTAGTATAAAAGATGCAGAAGATTAATATTTCCCTAATTCTAGCAGTGACTGAAGCCTTACATTAGCAGTACAAATCGGAGGACAATTGCAGGATAAATCAGGCGTATAGCACGGAGCTACTCTGACAACGCTTTACCGCTGTCTCTGCAAGCTGCTTTGCAGCCCTCCTTCACCCCAGCTCCTCCTCCACGCTATATCTCTATATTCGCGTCGGCCATTTTATTCTTCTTCTTTCACGCTATCTCCTCCTTCGTACTCTGTCGTATTGACACCATTTAAACTTTAAAAAATTCCATTTCTTCATCATTCGACTGCTACGACTTTTCTCATTTCAAACTTTTATCAATTTTAAAATAGAGGTATTTTCATGCTATTTTCAGCTATTTCTATGCTTTTTCAGCCACCACATGCAATCTTTGGCTACTTTTAGGCCAAAATCAGCTATTTTTATGCTGTTTTCAACTATTTCAAGGCTACTTTCAGCTATTTTTAGGATATTTTCAGATTTTTTTAGGATTCTTTCAGCTATTTTTATCCTTTTTTGAGCTATTGAATACCATTTTCAGCTACTTCTATGCCATTTTATACTATTTTATTCTATTTTCAGCTATTTCTATGTCTTCTCAGCCACTGAATGCAATTTTCAGCTATTTTTAGGCCAAAATCTGATATTTTTACGCTATTTTCAACCATTACAAGGCTTCTTTCCGTTTTTTTTAGGCTTCTTTCAGCCATTTTAATCCTTTTTTAATTATTGAATGCCGATTTTAGCTACTTCTATGCCATTTTATGTTATTTTATTGTATTTTCAGCTATTTTGTGCTTTTTCAGCCCCCGAATGCAATGTTCAGCTACTTTTAGGCAAAAATCAGCTATTTTTATGCTATTTTCAACTATTACGAGGCTTTTTCAGTTTCTTTTTATCCTTTTGTGAGCTATTGAATGCCACTTTCAGCTACTTTTATGCTTTTCTATTCTATTTTCAGCTATTTTTGTGCTTTAGATATTTTTCAGCAGTTCTCCCATTCAGCTCTCAACATTCCCACGCAATTTCAGCTGAAATTGCAGTTTTGATCTAGTTAGGTTCTGATGTTCAAACTAGTTATTCAGGCTACTTTTTTTAACCATTTGCCACTTCTTTTTACCACTTTTAACCAGCTGTTGCTGCTCTGTGCCATTATGTGACACCTGTGGGTTATTTTTTGCCACTTTCATTGAACATCCCCAGAGAGACTTTGAACAGAATTGTGACAATGTTCTGCTAGAAAACAGAGGTAAATGTTTTTTTCTCAGATTCAGCTGAAGCATTTGTTTAACTCTAGAGCTTGTGTCAAATCTAAAAGTCAATTTCAGCTGTAAAAGGAGACTTAAACCTTCTCATTCTACAGTCCTTGATGTTTTCAGTTGACTACAATAAAAGTATTTATCTCAAAGCCAAAAACAAACTCTTTGGTTTACTCCTTTCTTTAGTCTGTCCTTCCTGCTGAGCACAGAGAGTCTGAGAACAATGATACAAAGAGGAGCCGCTCACTGTAATTGTATCTCTCAAGCCTTTGTCGTCCTCGTCCTGATGACTGACTCTGGCTCAGACCGTAGAGGACAAACTGAGAACAGCTCCTCATGTACCGCTCGTTCAAGAACACGAGTTTAATAAAGTTAACAAAGCAAACTTTACTTTACTGCAGAGCTAGTAAAGAAACAGCATGTCCTTGTTCTCCTGCATCACTGATGGAGCTTTTCTCACCACGGATCAATGAAGGCGGTAAAAGTGGATTATGACCGTCGTTTATCTGGTCTGCTAACTTTTAGTAACACCATGATCAGGAGGAAAAGGCTGGCCAGGCTAGGGTTAGGATACAGCGGCTTTTTTATCTGTTTAAATCTCAGTGAGTACGGCTTACTGCTCAGAAAAACAAGAAACTGTGTCAACCCCAAACTCTGAAAAGTTGGGATGCTGTGTGAGGAGACCAGTGGCTGAGTTTGGGTCGAGGAATGTTCTGGACATTTTTGTCTGATGTAGGATCCTGGCTGCTCAACAGTCTTCTTTGCAGTAAAGCTATTATTGGGTTCTGACATTGGAATTTTTGATCCATGGCTCTTTTTAACCAGTTTAAACAGTCTTTGAACCATTTTTTTTTTCTTATTTACCACTTATGTTCAATTTTTTGACCCACTTTTTAGACACTTTTGAAACTTGTTTTTCTGCTCTAAAACCAATTTTTGCCACCTAGTTTCCACTTTGTGCCTTTTTATAGTCAGTTAAGACCATTTTTGCCACTTTAACGATATTTTGGTGCTTTTCATCCATTATTGCCACTGTTCTTTGCCACTTCTTTCCATTTATGGCTGATTTTTGTAACTTCTTTTTGCCCTATTTATTTATTTGTTTATTTGTTTGTTTGTTTCAATAAAACAAAACAATTCCTATCCAACCTAAAATCTTTCGCTTTGTATGAAAAGGAGCACAATGAAGAATAATCGTTTAAAATCTGCCTTGTTTTAACAAAAGATTGATCAACAAATCATGTACATTCATATAAGAAAACTGATAGAATCACAACTGTTGGCACATTTTACCCATTTTTGGTGCTTTAAAACGACTTTTTGCCACTTTTAGTAATATTTTGGTGCTTTTCCCCCATTATTGCCACGGTTCATTACCACTTCTTTGACTTTTAACCATTTTTTGCAACTTCTAAAGCCTGTTTTTGCCACTTTTTACCAACTTAAAGCACTTTTGCCACTTCTTGCCATATTTTTGGCAAGTTTTTACACTTTAAAATTTGTTTTTCCAATTTAAAAACAACTTTTGACACATTGTTTCGCAATTTTTAGCCATTTGAGACAATTTTTTTCATTTATTTAACCATCTATTGAAAATTTATTTGCCACTTTTAACAATTTTTTAGTGCTGTTTGCCCATTATTGCCACTGTTCTTTGCCACTTCAGCCAATTTTTGCAATTTTTTTTGCCCATTTTCATTTATGAATTTGTCTGTTTGTTTTTTAATTCATTTACCATTTGTTTATTTATGTATTTGTTATTTATTCATTTATTTATTGATGTATTATTGTTTGTTTGTTTATTATTTATGTATTTATTTTTATTAATTATTTTTTCATTTGTTTGTTTATATTTATTTATTTATTTATTCATTATTCATTTATGTATTTATATATTTATTTGTTTATTATTTGTTTATTTTTGTTTATTTCTTCATTTATTCATTCATTTATAGATTTATTATTTATTTGTTTATTATTTATATATTTATTTGTTTATTATTTATTTATTTACTTATTATTTGTTTGTTAGTTTATTATTTATTTATTATTTATTCATGTATTTATATGTTTATTTGTTAATTATTTGTTTATTTATTTATTCATTTATTGATTTATTCTTTGTGTTTATTTATTAATTATTTACTTATTTATTATTAATTAATTAATTTATCATTTGTTTGTATGTTTATTATTTGTTTATTCTTTTTTTGTTATTTATTTATTTATTTATTTATTTTTTCATTCAATAAAACAGAACAATTAATATCCAACCTAAAATCTTTCACTTGAATGAAAAGGAGCAGAATAAAGAATCATCTTAAATCTGCCCCGTTTCACAAAAGATTAATCAACATGTCACATACATTCATAGTGAGAAAACAAAAAGAATCAAAATTGTTGCCACATTTTACCCATTTTTAGCCACTTGAGACCATTTTTCCTGCTTTTAGCCGACTGTGAAACTTTCTGCCATTTATTCAAACTTTTTTTTTGCAACGTTTAATACATTTTTTTGCTCATTTTCAGTCAATCAAACGTTATTTATTTAGCACTCTCTATAGAAGACAATGTAGCACAGAGTGCTTAACAAACACACGGATAAATAAAGGAGATAAAAGGAAATATGACCCAGACCCACTCCACCTAACCCCGCCTCTAAAAACCAGATTATGTGGTTTATCAAAATGGATTTATTAACAAAGAATTAAAAAATGTCTATAAATCAAAAGCTGAGGCAAACTGCAGCAGAGGGCGTGTGGTTTCTGATCACATCAGTAACAAATTAGAGCAAAGAGAGTCTAACTAGAGTTTAGAGTCTAACCTTGCCGTAGTGAAACAACATGGAAAGAAAAGCTGACTGTAACCAAACCAACATACACGTGAAACAGCAGCCCTAAACCTGGGGAATCTAACAGAGCATGAGTACCAAGGTGAATGTGTTTGCTCCTACAGATGACGACATTCCTGACCCAGATGAAGACCAGGACTTCCTAACAATAAAAGACTACAGAAATATACCACAAGTTCTGTAACATGACAAAGTAACGCTAAACAGAGAGGCACAGAGGTGAGCTGCGCCCTTTTATGGTCCTGTCCTTATTTTTTTGAGATGTGTCGCTGCTATGGAATTCAAAATGAGCTAATATTTTCATGAAATGGTGAAATGTCTCAGTTCCATCATCTTGTATGTTGTTTTTTATTCTATTGTCAGTAAAATATGGGTTTATGAGAAAAACTACATTTTGCATAGCGCGCCAACTTTTTTGGAATCAAAGTTGTGTAAAAATATTTGGAAAAATTCAGATTTGCCGTTTCCTTTTCGTGGTTAAACTGACCGTGACGGTGAAGGCGTTAGCGTGCTAACATTAGCATGTAGCTGACGACCCTCAAAAAGGTCCAACATCTGAAGACTGATCGATACACAACCTCACACACCATCCATAATCCTCTCAGAGTGTGTTTGAGATCGATACATACCTGGGCTGAATCACCATACTGAAAAGATTGACCTCTGCCGCCGCCGCCGCCGCTACGCTGTCAGTCAATACGTTCTTCTTTATGACCGGGAACGCACAAATGGGAGGGGTCAGAACAGGGCAGATGGAGGTGGGAGGTCAGTCTTTGTTTCCTCCTTCATCACCGCGTCTGAGAGAAGAGAGAGAGAGGTGGATGGTGAAACGAGAGCGAGGTGTGACTCGACCGCTCCGAGGAAGGAGAGAGAGAGAGAGAGATGGGTGGTGAAACGAGAACGAGGGGTGACTCGACCACTCCGAGGAAGGAGAGAGAGAGATGTGATGAATCTGATGTGAGAGCGGTAAATCCTCCTGAGGCTCTTTAAGACGCTGATTTATGACGACGACCGTATCAGCTGATCGATCAATCCTGATTGGATTCCAAATAGAAAGTTGATTTATGATCTGAAGCTGAATAACCGTGAATATAAGATATGTAAAATAAAACTTACAGGTTATCCTGGGACTGTTTTAAATGTTTGCATGTCCAGCCAGGTTCAGGGAAACCTCCTGGCTTTAGGTGAGGTCAGGGCCACACATAAGGGGGGATAAGGTTAGAGCTTTGTGGGGTCCAGACAGACGGGGGGCCCATGGAGGTCAGCAAAATCATGGTCCATTATAAAGTTAATCTGTGAAAACCATATTTTACATTTAACCTGAACAATAACCACTGTTTTTATAAGTGCATACAAACAAATGTGTGCCATAGTAACCACTAATAACCACCAAATATGATAATAATGATAACCACTTTTATCAGAGCTAGTTGGATTTATTTATGCAGCAGTACAATATCCTCTTTTTCAAAATGAAATCCCATTTCCTTGTCACAGATTTGCCTTTTTTTTGGTAATGTTGACAATGTAGATGAGCTACAACATTTAGAAAGCAAAGTCAGCTGTTATAGCGAAGCCATGATTGGCAAAAAATGTCAGGATACCAGAGAATAAAAGAGGCAACATAGGTTTGAAGGGGCAAATATGGGTTAAGAAAAGATTGTGTGGCAAAAATGGGCAGTGGAAATGGTGAAAAGCAGTTAAAACATTGCAAAAATGTATTAAAAGTGACAAAAGTTGGCTAAAAGTGGCAATAATGGGTGGTAATATTGATGAAAATGGGTTAAAAGGGGCAGAAAAGGCCAAAATTGGCAGAAATAAGAGGTGAGGAAAAAAAGGTATAAGAGTGGTATTTTAAAAAACAGTGGAAACAATAGGATATGGGGCAAATATGGGTAAAGAAAGATAAAAAAGGGAAACAATGGGCAGTAAACGTGGTGAAAAAGTTACAAAAAAGGGTTAAAAGTTACACAAATGGGTGGTAATAATGGTGAAATGGGTTAAAAGAGAAAAACTGGCAAAAATAAACGGTGAAAAAAGGTTTAAGAGAGGTAAAAAATGGTTCATAAAGGCAACAATAAGTTATAGTGTCAAATGGGGGTTAAGAAAGGAAAGAGGCGAAAATGTGCAGTCAAAAAAGTGAAACATGATTAAAAGGTGGCAGAAATGTATTAGAAGTGGCAAAATTGGCTAAAAGTTGCAAAAAGACAGCAGCAGTGGTGAAAATGGGTTTAAAATGGCTGAAAGTGGGAGACATAAGTGTTGAAAAACGGTTAAAGAGTGGTGAAACTGGTTAAAAGTGGCAACAATATGTTCTAAAAGGAAATGAGGGTAAAGGAAGGAGAAAAGTTGCTAAAAATGGGCATAAATGGCAGAAAATGAGACAAATGTATTAAAAGTGGCAAAAATGGAAAATAATTATGTTGAAAATTGCTGAAAGTGTCAAAAGGGGCAGACATAAGTGTTAAAAAAAAGTTTAGAGCAGTTAAAATGGGTAAAAGTGGCAACAATGGGTTAAAAGGAAAATGTGGAAGTAAAAATGGTGAACATGGTAATAAGTGGGAAAAATGGATTTAATATGGAAACAAATGTGACAAAATGGGTAGAAACAAAAGTGAAAAGTGGTTAAAATGTGGCATGAATGCATAATTTGAACATCTGAATCCATAATAGCTGGACACCTTTTCAGTTCCTAACTGCAGAAACTGTTAGCAAGGATGCTAGCACCAATGCTACTGATCAAACACACGTGACTAAAATCATCAAGAAATCATTATAAGGGAGAGGCCAGTCTCTGGGTTCATCAGGGTCCATTCTCTGGGTTCATCAGGGTCCATTCTCTGGGTTCATCAGGGTCCATTTTCTGGGTTTATCAGGGTCCACACTCTCAGTTTTTCAGGGTTCATTCTCTGGGTTTATCAGGGTCCATTCTCTGGGTTTATCAGGGTCCATTCTCTGGGTTTATCAGGGTCCATTTTCTGGGTTTATCAGGGTCCACACTCTCAGTTTTTCAGGGTTCATTCTCTGGGTTTATCAGGGGCCATTCTCCGGGTTCATCAGGGGCCATTCTCCAGGTTTATCAGGGTCCATTCTCCGGGTTTATCAGGGTCCATTCTCTGGGTTTATCAGGGTCCATTCTCTGGGTTTATCAGGGTCCATTCTCTGGGTTTATCAGGGTCCGTTCTCTGGGTTTATCAGGGTTCGTTCTCTGGGTTTATCAGGGTCCATTCTCTGGGTTTATCAGGGTTTGTTCTCTGGGTTTATCAGGGTCCATTCTCTGGGTTTATCAGGGTCCATTCTCTGGGTTTATCAGGGTCCGTTCTCTGGGTTTATCAGGGTTCGTTCTCTGGGTTTATCAGGGTCCATTCTCTGGGTTTATCAGGGTTCATTCTCTGAGTTTTTCAGGGTCCATTCTCTGGGTTTTTCAGGGTCCATTCTCTGGGTTTATCAGGGTCCATTCTCTGGGTTCATCAGGGTCCATTCTCTGGGTTTATCAGGGTCCATTCTCTGGGTTTATCAGGGTTCGTTCTCTGGGTTTTTCAGGGTCCATTCGCTGGGTTTATCAGGGTCCATTCTCTGGGTTCATCAGGGTCCATTCTCTGGGTTTTTCAGGGTCCATTCTCTGGGTTCATCAGGGGCCATTCTCTGGGTTTATCAGGGTCCATTCTCTGGGTTTATCAGGGTTCATTCTCTGAGTTTTTCAGGGTCCATTCTCTGGGTTTATCAGGGTCCATTCTCTGGGTTCATCAGGGTCCATTCTCTGGGTTTTTCAGAGTCCATTCTCTGGGTTCATCAGGGGCCATTCTCTGGGTTTATCAGGGTCCATTCTCTGGGTTTATCAGGGTCCATTCTCTGGGTTCATCAGGGTCCATTCTCTGGGTTCATCAGGGTCCATTCTCTGGGTTTATCAGGGACCATTCTCTGGGTTTATCAGGGTCCATTCTCTGGGTTTTTCAGGGTCCATTCTCTGGGTTTATCAGGGTCCATTCTCTGGGTTCATCAAGGGCCATTCTCTGGGTTTATCAGGGTCCATTCTCTGGGTTCATCAGGGTCCATTCTCTGGGTTCATCAGGGGCCCAGCTTAATCTGTGTTTGGGTCTGAATATGAAATTAAAATGTGACCTAAGGTTCCAGAGTTTTAATGTTAAAAGTTTGTAAAGCCATTGAACCTGTGTCTGAAGAGGACAGTACTAATCAAACGGCGGTCTCTGCAGTGTCCCGTCTCCTCTCTTTCTTTGTGGAGCTTCAGAGGATAATCAGAAGGTCAGCTCCTGGTAGACTTACAATACAAAATGATTTATTAATGAATGAAAAGGTCAGTAATAATAAGGTTTCTTTGACTTAAAGGAACACAATTAAAAACTGTCAGTGTGACATTAAAATAAGAATAGACAATCAGTGAACAGGGTGGTTAGTCCAATCATGAAACAAGGAGATCGTCACGTATGTTCAAATTTAGGACCAGAGACACTGAAGGAGAGAGAGAGAGAGAGCTGGGGGGAAGGTGAGCGTAGATAGAGGAGGGGGAGGGTGAGGAGACAAATCCATCTCGGCAGAGACTTTAACGTACGGTGACGCCGATGGCCCCAGGAGGTGAAGGTGTTATTTATAAACATGTCTGAAGGAAAAAGAGCGATGACCCGTCTTTGACCAGCTCCTAAATCCACAGAAGGAAGCATCATTCATCAGATCCCTGATACGGACATCTCTCTGAGGTTTAAGGCTAAATGATTAATTATTAAGAAAGTCTCTGACACCACAGAGTAAATATGTAGAGTTGTATGTGGGCCAGTTTAAGGCATGGCGGGGTCTTCTTTCATGGAGAAAACTTTGATAAACACAGATGACTTTTTCAGAGTTTAATCGATGCCAAGAGAAGAATTTTCTGAGAAAACTCTTCCAAACCTCCCACCATGACTGCAGCTGAGCTTTCTTAACCTCTGCAGACTCTGAATTCAGCTCTCAGAGCACAGATCCAACACGCTGGCTGATGTTCATCACTCTCAGTCAAACCTCCTGTTAATTCGTCTCAAAGTGCTGCTTCAGGCTGAGCCACGCATTTTTAAACCAACAGCTGAACTGTTTGAAGGTCTTAAGAATGCAGAATTTACCACGGACAAGAGGTTTCTGCAGGTTCACACTCTCAAACCCACAGCAGTCGATTAATTTTCCACTCCATTTGGTTAAAGTCAAACAGTCGCCACAGATAATAGCTCAGCTTTCTGCCACAGAAACACGACTCAGGCTCGACATGAGAACCACTCCTTTAGTTTCCCATTATGTAAGTTTGCTCATTTTATGTTTGTTTCTCTGTAGTCCAGCAGGAAATTGAAAGTGCATTGAATAAATGCAGAACGGCACTGGTGAACTCTGGTAGGGCAGGGGTAGCAAACCTCCTCTTTTTCCCTGATAATGAAAAAACAGTCAAACAGACTCTGGGACCCCGGTGGTACAAAAACCACAGTGAGTCGCCCTTCAAGACTGTCTCAAAGAGAAACCTTTATAAACTGCCCTCCTGGATGCCCGCTAGTGGTTAAGGAACCTGTAGAGCATCCTTCAAAGGGACAAAAGTGACCTCCATGGTGCTAAACTGACACTGGTGGGATTTTAGTGATGGGTCGTTGTGAACGAGCTGGTTCAAAGAGCCGACTCTTTTATGTGAATGATAAGAGTCGAATCCTGTTCTAGTTTTTATATAAAAACTGGTTAAAGAACCTGTAGAGCATCCTTCAAATAAACAAAAGTGACCTCTATGGTGCTTGCCTGACATGACAGGGATTTTATTGATGGGATTCCTGTTTTAGTTTTTATATAAAAACTGGTTAAGGAACCTCCAGAGCATCCTTCAGATGGACAAAAGTGACCTCTATGGTGCCAACCTTACACAAGAAGGATTTTGGTGATGGATCATTGTGAACGAGCTAATTCAAAGAGCCGACTCTTTCATGTGGATGATAAGAGCCTAATCCTGTTCTTGTTTTTATATAAAAACTGGTTAAGGAACCTGTAGAGCATCCTTCAAATGGACAAAAGTGACCTCTATGGTGCTAACCTTACATGAGAGGGATTTTAGTGATGGGTCATTCTGAACGAGCTGGTTCAAAGAGCCGACTCTTTTATGTGAATGATAAGAGCCAAATCCCGCCATAGTTTTCATAACTATTATTATTAATTGTATTTTTAGTATCTATTATAAGTATCCTTTGTATTTTGATTGTGTTATTTGATTGATTACTGGGCATGATCTTTTATCCTCTACCACAGCCACACCATGAATTAAAGACTCATGTTTAATGGTGTAGAATTAATGTTTTCTGTCCATTTGTCACATAGTTGGAGTAAAAAACCTGTCAAAATATCAATCATATATGAAAACATTTCAACAATGGCAGATCAAATGAAGCCAAACTGGTACCTGAATGTACACTGGATCCACCACATCACAGTAGAAGATAGAGGACCTACACCTGAGTGACGACAAGCCCAGAGAGACGGTTATGGACCATGACATTCCTGAGATCCAAGCCCATATGCATCGAGAATTTGTCGTCTTGGAGAGCAGAATCCTGACACCATACTTGGATGCTTTTCAGCTGGTTAAATCACGTCAGAAGACCCACAGAGACGTCAGAGTATCCTGGCCTCACCTCGTCCTTGAGTGCTCCTCGCCCTCTCTCTCCTCTCTCTTTCTCTCTCTCTCTCTCTCTCTCTCTCTGGTTCGAGGAGTAATTGTGTGTGAATGGAGATAGTTGTGGACGTGTTGCTCTGACTCACTCAGACTTGTTACTCCTGCTGCTGAAGCATGACTCAGACCAAACGCTCCAGATGTCACTCCGATGACCTCTCAGTCTTTTTCTGCTTCTTTTTGTAGACGTTTGTCCTGAAAAGATACCTGACCACCCTGAGGATATGAATCCTGATTTGCTGCTCTAGTTTTACAGCGTCTAGAGGGCTGGTCCTGAAGAGCTTTTAAAGAAACACACTGGAGCCCAGAGGCCCACAGTTTTTATGGAGGATTCTCTCGCTGATAGTCAGAGCAGGGCTCTGATTTCTATGTATGCAGCTGGATAAATCACCAGACAACAGTCTGGTGACATGTTAGGATTACGGTTACATCTAGGAAGTCCAGCACCTTCGGCCAACAGCAGCACAGCAAGATGTGAACATTTAAAAAGATGTAGAAATACACTAATTTAGTGGAAAAATATTAAATAATTGTGGAAAAAATGAGTGCCAATTAGCAAAAATAATCCAAAATTGTCAAAAAAGTAGCAAACCTTTGTTCAAAAAAGTTGCAAAAATTGGAAAATGAAAGAAAGGGGATTGTAAAGTGGTAAAATTGGGTTAGAAGTGGGAAAATGTGTCAAAGGTGGGCGAAAATTAATGGAATTGTGTTTCAAGTGGGTGAAAATTGATGAAAATGTGTTAAAGGTGGGTGACAATTTATGAAAATGTGTTAAAAAAATTAAAGCTGCAAGCAGCGATAACGGGCCCTCGCAACCCGTTGCATGTTGAGGTGTTACGTGAAAGCGGACAGGTAGCAACAAGGCGCGCTGCACCCATGGGCCATGTGAGCTTTTCAACACTCACACTGTCACAGAAACAGAGGGTGATACCCATCATTAATTTCCAGGGCTTGCCATTATTTTGGCAGTAACACTAATGAGGAGGCATGCACCTTGAAAACTCTGAATGCAGCTCCAAATTATGAACAAATCACTGTATTGTCGTTTTCACAGCTCCTCTTTCTGCTCTGCTCGGCTCAGCCACTGTTTCTCTATCTCTCTCTCCTGCATGCTTGCAGCCTCACTCCCTCTCCCTCATGTGCACGCTCACTCCACAGGAGAAAAATGACTGAGTGGCTGAAAGCATTAACTGAATGTTCCAATCATTGGTAATGAAGATCGACCAGAGGAGCAAATAGAGAGCTCAAGATGTGTACAAGTTTGTTTCATCAATTTTGTCAGTGCTTTTATATCTGTTTATATCTCCTCTCAAGTATGGAAATGTTCTTCAGCAGCAAAGATCATCGCTCATGGAGATGTGCAACACAAGATGTGAAAATGGTCCTCAGCAGCAAAGATTATCACTCATGGAGATGTTCTACTCTAGGATGAAAATGGTCTTCAGCAGCAAAGATTGTGGATCGTAGAGATGTTCTACTCCAGATGTGAAGCCTCAGAGAATCTGGATCTATCTTTAACCTTTGTGTTAGCTCAGCTGGACTGGTAACTGCCCTGGAGTCATGAGGTTGTTGGTTCAGATCTTCAGTGGATTTTTGAAGCTGCTGGTGTAAATGGCTGACTCAGGAGTAAAGAGGACTGCCATAGAGTTGGAGGGTTGTGGGTTTGATTCTTAGTGTGTTTTTAAGTCCAGTCCCCAAAAGTAGAGATCAGATCCTCTGAGAACCATGAACAGGTGTGTGTCTCAGTGGATTAGTGGAAAAGCCAACTGACTGTGAATCAGGAGGTCACAGGTTCAAATCTTAGCATGGATTCATCTATTTTAAAAGTCTGAGTCCACATCTAGACTTCAGGAGACCTGGACAGGAGGTGGCCTTTCAAATCTAACCAATGTCTTTAAGTTTTCAAGATTGAGATGTGCAACACAAGATGTGAAAATGTTCTTCAGCAGCAAAGATTATCACTCGTGGAGATGTTCTTCTCTAGTATGAAAATGGTCTCAGGCAGCAAAGACTGTGGATCGTAGAGATGTTCTACTCCAGATGTGAAGCCTCAGAGAATCTGGATCTATCTTTAACCTTTGTGTTAGCTCAGCTGGACTGGTAACTCCCCTGGAGTCATGAGGTTGTTGGTTCAGATCTTCTGTGAATTTTTGAAGCTGCTGGTGTAAATGGCTGACTCAGGAGTAAAGAGGACTGCCATAGAGTTGGAGGGTTGTGGGTTTGAGTCTTGGTGCATTTTTAAGTCCAGTCCCCAAAAGCAGAGATCAGATCCTCTGAGAACCATGAACAGGTGTGTGTTTCAGTGGATTAGTGGAAAAGCCAACTGACTATGAATCAGGAGGTCACAGGTTCAAATCTTAGCATGGATTCATCTATTTTAAAAGTCTGAGTCCAAATCTAGACTTCAGGAGACCTGGACAGGAGTTGGCCTTTCAAATCTAACCAATGTCTTTAAGTTTTCAAGATTTGAGTCCAGATAAAGAAGGAAAAGCCGCTCTGAGGCTCTGCTGCATGTCTGGCTCTGTAGCCTAAAGAGATGGTGGACTGACTCAGAGTCTGGAGGTTCCTGGTTCGACTCCCATCTTGGTCTCAGTGAATTTTAAAGCCACATCCTGAACAAAGAGGATAAATGCGCCAGGAGAAGAGATGGTAGTGTGAAAGGTATGGCGGCGGTAGCACAGAGGACTGGACTAGACCAGTTCTGCAGGGGATGCTGGGGTTCAAACCCCACTGTGGCCGGTACCTGGATCAAGGCATGCCTGATGGAGGAGGGGGGACGCGGTGCAGCTCCCCCCTGGGGAGGCGTCAGAGATGTAAGTAGGGGGTTATGCAACAAAAACGCAGACACAGCTGGAGTTTTACAGGATGGAGTCTTTATTTGCACACATGGATGATCACTGAGCCCCTCATGGGGCCTTCATCTCTCCACTGTACAAACAGGAAATACTTACCTTATCCTCCAGGGTCAGTATCATTTATTTTGAAAGGCATTTGAATGCACGGAAATCAGAACGGACAACTTCACTCGTTTTTCAATTCTGGACACAAATTGAAAAAACGAGCGAAGTTGTCCATTTCCTTGATTTCCGTACGTTCAAATGCCCTTTCAAAATAAATGATACTTTGGTACCCTGACCCTCCAGGCCCTTTCAAAATAAATGATACTTTGGTACCCTGACCCTCCAGGCCCTTCAGGTCCTCTCTGGCCTGCTCCCTCTGCTCGTTCAGCAGCCTGCAAACAAAAACCACATGAACTCACATTCAACATAAATAAACGTACGGATGAGTCCTTTACTCACATGAGTTTCTGCAGCTTGGCGTCCTTCTCCTGCTCTTCAGTCTTCAGTTTGTCGTAGTCTGACATCAGCCTCTCCTGCTCCAGCAGCAGACCCTGGTTCAGACTGAGAGGAGACGCTCGCTAAGCTCTGATTGGCCGGTTTTTAACGGCAGACTAACTGTCAGGAGAAATGTCAACAAACCACATCAACATAGATTCATTTTGTTCATCTGGTTTCTGGAAATTTCTCCAAACATTTATGTGGCTTCAAAAATGGTAGAAGGCAGAACATTTCTGAAATGATAGAGCTTTACATCAGTGGGTCCCAACCTTTTATCTTTGGGTCCCTCTGCTCTAAACACTCTAAAGCCCCCCAGGACAATCTCTGAGAAATTAAACATCATTTTTAACTGTTTTATTGACTAAATCCCAGCATAACAGGCCTGCATAAATGAGTTCTTTATACATATCTGCATATAAACTATCCATCATTACAACAGCATTTAGAGCCACCATAAGAATACAAAAATGAGAAGGTTCAGTCAATTTTTAAGTAAAATCTCAAACATTTTTAATTTAACAAGTCATAAATTTACCAGAAAAAGAAAACTGGAAATTTATGTCAACTAAAAGGGAGAATTTTTTTTTACCCTTTGTTTTTTTAAACACTTTTTGCCCATTTGTAACTTGTTTTTTTTTGTACCACTTATTGCCCATTTTTTAACACTTTTTTTGGACCACTTTTTGCCCATTTTTAACTTTGTCTTTTTTTTTGTCACTTTTTGCCCTTTTTTACTTTGTATGTGTATATATATATATATATATATATATATATATATATATATATATATATATATTTTTTTAATTATTTATTTATTTATTTACCACTTTTTTGCCATTTTGTTTTCTTTTTTTGGGTGAAAAAAAGTGTATAGATCCTCTTTATTTTGTTGGACCTTTTAGAGGGCTCTAATACTTCCTCTTACATCACATTTTCAATCATGACTCTATAAATAAAAGTTCATTGTAGGCGCCCCTCCTAGGGGTGTCTGGACCCCAGGTAGGGAACCTTCACATGACGATGTAACAGGTGTGTGTAGACTTTTAGAGCCAGGGTAAAGCCAGACTAATGTAACAGGTGTGTGTAGACTTTTAGAGCCAGTGTAAAGCCAGACTAATGTAACAGGTGTGTGTAGACTTTTAGAGCCAGGGTAAAGCCAGACTAATGTAACAGGTGTGTGTAGACTTTTAGAGCCAGTGTAAAGCCAGACTAATGTAACAGGTGTGTGTAGACTTTTAGAGCCAGGGTAAAGCCAGACTAATGTAACAGGTGTGTGTAGACTTTTAGAGCCAGGGTAAAGCCAGACTAATGTAACAGGTGTGTGTAGACTTTTAGAGCCAGGGTAAAGCCAGACTAATGTAACAGGTGTGTGTAGACTTTTAGAGCCAGGGTAAAGCCAGACTAATGTAACAGGTGTGTGTAGACTTTTAGAGCCAGGGTAAAGCCAGACTAATGTAACAGGTGTGTGTAGACTTTTAGAGCCAGGGTAAAGCCAGACTGCAGTCGTATGCAGCTCAAAATTTCAGTCCTGGTTTAGACAGTTTAGACTAAATTTCTGATCCAGTTCAAGTCTTGTCACAGACAGTTATTAGTCTAAATGAGTAAAACTCAACGTGTGGCTTCATTGGGATGGTTTGTGGCTCTTTTATGTCTTCATTTCAAATATTTTTCCCCAGAAAACCTTAAAAAACTTTCACCTCAGGAATGATCCATATCAGTCACATTAATCAGTTTGTTCCCACTCTTCTACAGGAGGCTTTAATGTCAACCTTTATTTTTCTCTTAGTTTTTTTCGTTACCCTTATTTCTAATACTTCTCCCTTTTTTTTTTCCTTTTTTGACACTTTTAATCCATTTTTGCCTCTCTTAGTCCATTTGTACCACCTCTTCTTGCCAGTTTTGTAGTTTTTGCCACTTTCATCCTGCTTTTTGCAATTCTTTCTCCTTTTTAGCAATTTTTTTGGCCACTTTTCACCCAATTTATGCTGCTTTTTGACATTAAATGACACTTTTTACATTCTTGTCACTCTTTGCAGCATTTCGACCATTCAGTCACTTTTCACTAATAATTTACCACATTTTTGCCACTTTTTGACTATTTAACTCAATTTTCACCATTTATATACCACATTTTATAACTTAAGTCACTTTTCACAACATTTTTTTTAGCCCATTTTGCCATTTCTTGCCCCTTTCAGTCACTTTTCACCATTATTTTACCACGTTTTTGCCACCACTTTATCACTTCTCACCCATTGCTGCTACTTTTAACGTAGTTTTTGCCATTTAATGCCTATTTTTTGCCTATTCACCAATTTTTTTTGCTGCTTTTAGCTGTTTTAGTCACTTTTTATTCATTTTTTGCATTTTTTTGCCCATTTTAGTCACTTCACTATTTTAACCACATTTGTGCAGCTTTTTGACCATTTTTGTCATCTCTAACTCCATTTTTGTTGCTTCACAACCATTGTTTTGACATTTAATTCCAATTTTGCACCTTCTCACCAATTTATTGCTGCTTTTTGACCTTTTCAGTAAGGTCTTACTATTTTTGACCACATTTTTGCCGCTTTTTGACCATTTTTACTACATTTTTGCCACTTTCTGACCATTTTTAAAGATCTGTAACATCTTTTTTAATGTCATTTCTCACCCATTTTTGCCACTTTACACCCATTGTTTGCCATTTTTTTCCAATTTTGCACCTTTTCATCATTTTTTTTTTGCTGCTTTAGGTCTATTTAATCGCTTTTCATTCATTTTTTATCATATTTCTGCATCTTTTTGCCCATTTTAGTCACATCCACTATTTTTCCTAACCACATTTTTTTCAGCTTTTTGCCCATTTTAGTCACTTTTCATTAATTTTTACCACATCTTTGCTGCTTTGTGGCCATTTTAGTCCCTTGTTACCATTTTTTACCACATTTCTGCTGCTTTCTTGCCATTTTTGTCATCTGTAACTCCATTTTTATTGCTTCTCACCCATTTTTTGCCATTTAATTCCAATTTTGCACCTTTTCATCAATTTTTTTTCTGCTTTTTGACCTTCTCAGTTACTTCTCACTATTTTTTTTTACCACATTTTTGATGCTTTTTGACCATTCTAGTCACTTTTTATTAATTTTCACTACCTATTTTGCCACTTTCTGACCATTTTTGTCACCTGTGACTCCATTTTTGTCATTTCTCACCCATTTTTGCCACTTTACACCCATTGTTTGCCATTTCATTCCAATTTTGCACCTTTTCATCAATTTTTTTCTGCTTTTGGTCTATTTAATCACTTTTCATTCATTTTTAACATATTTCTGCATCTTTTTGCCCATTTTAGGCACCATCCACTATTTTTCCAACCACATTTTTTTCAGCTTTTTGCCATTTTAGTCACTCTTCATTATTTTATACATTTTTGCAGCTTTTTGACCATTTTAGTCACTTTTCATTAATTTTTTACCACATTTTTGCTGCTTTTTGCCCATTCTAGTCACTTGTTACTATTTTTTACCACACTTTTGCAGCTTCTGACTATTTTTTATCATCCATAACTCCATTTTTGTATCACTTTCCCCCATTTTTGCTACTTGTCACCTAGTTGTTGCCATTTAATGCCTATTTTTCGCCTTGTCACTAATTCTGTTTCCGCTTTTTGGCCATTTTAGTCACTTCTCACTTTTTTTAACCACATTTTTTGCTGCTTTCTGACCATTTTTGTTATCTGTAACTCCTTTTTTGACACTTTTCACTCTTTTTTGTCATTTTATTCCAATTTTGAACCTTTATACCATTTTTTTTCTGCTTTTGACCATTTATGTCTCTTTTAATCCATTTTTGCCACTTTTCACCACTTTAAATGTGGCTATTGCAAAGGTATTTGTCACAAGTTTGGCTCTTTTGTTGAGCAGTTTTCAGTAACACTGGTCTAAATTAGTATACTTATTTTACTGCAGACTTTGATTCAAATATCTCTTGCCATGTGTTTCTTCTTATGTCTGTGCTCTCTAACATCTATAAAAATGTAGTTTGATTTAAAACAGTCAGACTTACTCTGTGAGCTGGTCCAGCATCCTCTGCTGGTCTTGGATCTGGTCTCTCAGTGGGCTCAGCTGTTTGTGGTGAGCCTCTCTGTGGTTCTCCAGCTGCTCCTCCAGAGTTTTCTGTGCCACACAGACACAAAAACATTCAGCTATTTCACATTTCTGTAACAGAGATTCTCAGTGACGTGTTTCCTCCTCACCTTTATGTCCCCTTCCTCCTTCTTCTTCTCCTCTCCTCACATCTTGTGTCTTTTCTCTGATGAAAATCAAAGAGGAAAATTCCATCAAGTTAACCTGTTTTTACTTGAGCTCAGATGTTTTAATGGTAAATATAAATGTGCGAACCGTGAGCCTGTAGCTTAGTGAGCTCCTCTGTCAGAGCGTCCTGGCTCTCCTCCAGCTGTCTCTTCTTCTGCTCCATGTTCTGCATGTAGTCCATCAGAGACTTCATCTTGGCCTGGTGCTGCACAGACCACACAAAAATGTGCTGTTTGTTTGTGCTGCTCACCTCCTGCCAACGTTTATATGTTCCCAGTTTTTAAATATGTTTTTATTTTGAGGTTGACTGTCACTAGGAAGCAACCCAACTTCATCTGTCCACACAAACATTTGTGTGTCAGCCATGTTTGTCTGCTGACACCACCAGGAGGAAGGAAAGGTGAGCATGCATGTGTTTCACTGTCAGTCACACTGCCACCTACTGGCCTGGCATGCACACTACAGCAGTTTCAGGCACATTAGTGGATCTGATTGACCTTTGAACACCAAACCTTAAAAAAAACAAAAAAAAAAAAACAAAGAAGAAAAGGGATTCTGTTCTCAGAGGGTAGCTTTTGTGTAAAAATGGCTGTAGTGATAATTATGCTAAATGTGCTGCTTTTTGACCACAAAAATAAAAATTTCAGACTTCCTGTTTGTTTTACGGCATGGGTCCAAAGGCTTTTTTGTAGAACTTAAAATGATGTATAAGCTAAAAAAAATCAAAATGGCAGACTTCCTGTTTGACTTATGATATGGGTCCGAAAGGATTTTTTTTTGCGTCCTAACATGACACATCTGCCCACACATCTTCAAAATTCCAGGTCAAACCTGCTGGGGGGCTGAATTTTTGAAATGTTCTAGGGGGTGTTGTTGAGCCAGTAGGCCACGCCCACCTACAAAATGAATATCAATCATCTCAGCATGCTGATGAGATTTTTTTTTTTTGTTAAGTTTCATTGCTCTCCATGTCTTATAACCATTTTAAAAATCTACTTCCTGTTTCATGGCTAACAAAAAATCGCCATGGCCACGCCTTTTAATGTAGCCGTTTGACCATTGTATATGTGTAAGGCCAACTGCCTGGAAACTGCCTGAGTGAATTTCAGACTGATTTGTCCAACCATGTGTGATGTGAAATTCAGGATTAGTGACTTTCTGTTGCCAGAGGGTGGTGCTCCTTATTTTTTTAAAATTTCAAGTATGGATGTGTTCTGGCCTGGGCTGTTATCAAGCTCATGAAATCTGTCTCAAATATGACCATGTGTACTAGAGTTATATTGTTTAAAAAATTTTGGTGAGACAAAATGGCGACTCTTGACTTTGTCGCCCTGCTGAGTCCACACTCTGATGAAAAGTCAGTTTTATTTTTCACAAAGCTAAATCCACTTCTTAAGTCCTTCCTGACACAAATTTGAAGTGGATATCTTGGATAGTTTTTTTAACAGGAGCTTGCACCATAAACCTTGACATTTCCTGTCACCACTAGGTGGCGCTTTGATCTGTAAAAAATCTGACAATATGAATGGATGCAGGCCATGATCATCAATATTCCTGAGCAATATAAGTCCAACTGGACAATGCACAGCTGAGTTATAAACTACTTCCTGTTTACCAGTCAAATATGAAAATTTGAGGGCTCGCCATGGCCACACCTTTTGACTAATGAGAAAACCCCTTCATCATCCATGTCTCATGTAGTTCTGAAGTACAAGTCGATCAGATGAAATCCCTCAGAGGAGTTAATCCAGTTATGACCCCTGGAAAAAGCCAAAAACAGCATATTTATTCAAAGTGACAGACTTCCTGTTGGAGATAGAGTGTCTGCCCAAGAGGCTTTTTTGTAGATCTCCCCCAGCTGCACCTGCACACAACATTTCATGAATCTACAACAAAGTCAAAGGAGGGGGCTTTAACTTTGAAAACTGTTAGGGGGCACTATTTTTGCAATTCTGAATTTTCATGTTGGAAAAAAAATCAAAATTTTCACGAGACCGGATGTATGTGCAAAGTTTCTCGCGAATTCAGAAATGTTAAAGGCCTCAAAAATCCATGCAATGACGGCAAATGTGTAAGTGAAATAATCCTAGCATATACAGTAAGGGCCTTGGTGCCACTTGGTGCTTGGACCCTAATTAGTTGAAAATGGCATCCAGTCTCTGGGTTTATCAGGGTCCATTCTCTGGGTTTATCAGGGTCCATTCTCTGGGTTTTTCAGGGTCCATTCTCTGGGTTTATCAGGCTCCATTCTCTGGGTTTTTCAGGGTCCATTCTCTGGATTTATCAGGCTCCATTCTCTGGATTTATCAGGGTCCATTCTCTGGGTTTTTCAGGGTCCATTCTCTGGGTTTATCAGGGTCCATTTTCTGGATTTATCAGGGTCCATTCTCTGGTTTTTTGAGGGTCCATTCTCTGGGTTTATCAGGGTCCATTCTCTGGATTTATCAGGGTCCATTCTCTGGGTTTTTCAGGGTCCATTCTCTGGGTTTATCAGGGTCCATTTTCTGGGTCGATCAGGGTCCATTCTCTGGGTTAATCAGGGTCCATTTTCTGGGTCGATCAGGGTCCATTCTCTGGTTTATCAGGGTCCATTCTCTGGTTTATCAGGGTCCATTCTCTGGGTTTATCAGGGTCCATTTTCTGGGTCGATCAGGGTCCATTCTCTGGGTTTATCAGGGTCCACTCTCTGGGTTTATCAGGGTCCATTCTCTGGGTTTATCAGGGTCCATTTTCTTGGTTTATCAGGGTCCATTCTTTGGGTTCATCAGGGTCCACTCTCTGGGTTCATCAGGGTTCATTCTCTGGGTTTTTCAGGGTCCATTCTCTGAGTTTTTCAGGTCCATTTTCTGGGTTTATCAGGGTCCATTCTCTGGGTTTTTCAGGTCCATTTTCTGGGTTTATCAGGGTCCATTCTCTGGGTTTTTCAGGTCCATTTTCTGGGTTTATCAGGGTCCATTGTAATTGCTTATCAGGTCTGTCCTCTAGGTTTATCAGCTGCCTATGTTTGCTCTTGCCTTCATCTATATGAAGAACCTGGTTCTATTTGGTTAGACGTGTTGCTCACAGCTCTTTAGTTAAAGTTATCCTCTCTGTCTCCTAGACTCAGGCAGAGAAAATCAGAAATGCCTCCAGTGAATGAGAATAAAAAAGGTCGAACCAGCTGCTTCCTCGTCTCTCTAACCTCCTCGTCTTTGTGAGCTGCAGCACCAGAAAGGATCTCCAGTGTGATCCCCTGCTGTGACGTGCCAAACACGGTGCTGAGTGAGGGTTCAGAGACGTGTCGTAGATTTTCTGTGGGACAGCTGCTTCTGGGAGGAACAGAGGATTTCCTGTCATTCACAGAGACCACAGAGAAACCTGTCAGCGTTTAACGGGAGCAAGCTCCTTCTCTGAGGAGTCTACCTGTGCTAGACTGGATCCATGCTGCCAAAACCGACCCTACACACCAGATGATTCTTAACTTGTTCAATAACAGGGGAGACCGCAGACAGGACAACTTCAGATTCCCTGTTAACTGCTGGAATCATGAATGCAAGGATTTCTCCTGTTCTTTTGTCTTACAAGGTCGCCCCAAGCCCTCCTTTAGTCATATAGATCATGAAAGCTGGACTTTTTCCCTTTAACTCAGCAGCAGAGATGAAAAGACACAAACACGTCGCCCAGCAGCGTCCCTGTGATTGATGAAGAGCCTGGGGAACAAAAATAAGAGCTCAGGACTGAGGTGGGAGTCGCTCTGAAGGTACAGGAGATAAACATGAGAAATGATCTCACCCTGACTTGGGTGGTTTTTCTTCACGGCTCGTCTTTGTTTAGTGAATATATCACTGCAATACAGTGAACCTGTGTGACTTTGACTTTCCCTGCCAGGATAACAGACTCAGCATGAATAAACACCAGCTTCAAGAGATGGAAACAAAACTTCAGACGAGCCTCGGCTCTCTGGGACGCTCCAGTACGAGTCGACTGCCAGGAAGGAAACACGTTTGACTCGTGCCATCCCGTCATTGGTTCAAAAACCTCCTTTACCTTATCTGTGCTGCTTAAACACATCCACTCCTGCGTGCAGCTTCCCTTAAACATTATCAGCTGTTTGGAAACTTCAGTCTCATGGGGACCTTGGCTATAACATCGGTACATAAAGCAGATCTCTGGCTGTATACCTGCAGCATCTGTGCAGCTAGAATAGAGCTGTGCGCTCACTCCCATCGCTGTCTGTCAAACAGAGATAAAGAAGACTCTGGTGCATTAAAGGACTTTTAGTAGATGCATGCACGGGCCTGTGAGATCACAGTTAATCAATAATAACCGCCATCAGTGATCTGAATGAGCTGAAAACTGAGACCTCACTTTTAAAGTCACAAAACAAATAAAGACATTTGATGAGGGATCAGAAGACTGGCTCATGATTGGCTCACCAGATTTTTGGAGGATAGGTATCAGTAAATACATGTCAACAACCAAAGCCATTCATCAGGGGGACTAGGGGGAGAGTTTTCTGGGGCCCAGTCAAACTGAGGGCCCATGGAGGTCAGAGAAACCCTGGTCTACTGTAAAGTTAACCTGTGATAACCATAATAACCTCAATAAAAACCACTCGCATCAAAGCAGCAGAAAATTTATTTCACTTATGCTGTAGTACAATGAAGACTTTAAAAAATGTACACCTCTTTTCCTTTTCATTGGTAATGTTGACAATGAAGATGGGCACACTGAGCTAAACCATTAAGAATGTAATGTTAGACTTTATAGGCCATAATGTTTAGAAGCATCAGGATGCCAGAAAATACAGTAGAAGAAACTGAGACAACTTTAGTGGGAATTATAGAGATGAATGTGTGAATATGTCAGTGACGATCATCGCCCTAAAGGCAGTAAAAGTTGACTTTTCTTTCTGACCAAACTTTTCTTCCATTTCAGCAATGTGTTCTTCACTTTCCTCTCTAAATGTAAAGTCACTGAACTTCCTCTCGCTCCAGAGCTCTGGGTGAAGCTGCCTTTGATGGAGTCACATAAACAACACTCGGCAGCTGTGGCCGACTCAAAGAAATGAAAATGTCAAACACAGTTTGGCCTGGCGTCTCTGGATGGACAAAAGTAAACAGCTGAACTTGACGCTCTGCAGGAGATCAACTTTCACTGAGAGTCTGCAGGTTTCAGCAGAAACAGAGACCCTGAAGAGAAGAGGAGGCTAACAAGGCTAGATGGGACCAAGATAACACATCAGTGACGACCGTCTCTCTGTTACCGCCATTACCTGATCGCTCCTCACTCAACGAGGACAAACACACAGACAAACCCACACAGAGCATCGCCTCCAGCTCTGACACACACAGTAGCAGGTGAGGGAGCTGCAGGTCGAATACTAAAACAGTCAGGAGTCTGACTCTGAACCCTGGTAGATAATGACCAGACCTGCTGCTGCTCTGACAGGACAGAACTATACCTGCTGCTCTGACGGGACAGAACCATACCTGCTGCTCTGACGGGACAGAACCATACCTGCTGCTCTGACGGGACAGAACTATACCTGCTGCTCTGACGGGACAGAACCATACCTGCTGCTCTGACGGGACAGAACCATACCTGCTGCTCTGATGGGACAGAACTATACCTGCTGCTCTGACGGGACAGAACCATACCTGCTGCTCTGATGGGACAGAACTATACCTGCTGCTGTGACGGGACAGAACTATACCTGCTGCTCTGACGGGACAGAACCATACCTGCTGCTCTGACGGGACAGAACTATACCTGCTGCTGTGACGGGACAGAACTATACCTGCTGCTGTGACGGGACAGAACTATACCTGCTGCTCTGACGGGACAGAACTATACCTGCTGCTGTGACGGGACAGAACTATACCTGCTGCTCTGATGGGACAGAACTATACCTGCTGCTCTGATGGGACAGAACTATACCTGCTGCTCTGACGGGACAGAACTATACCTGCTGCTCTGATGGGACAGAACTATACCTGCTGCTGTGACGGGACAGAACTATACCTGCTGCTCTGACGGGACAGAACTATACCTGCTGCTGTGACGGGACAGAACTATACCTGCTGCTGTGACGGGACAGAACTATACCTGCTGCTCTGACGGGACAGAACTATACCTGCTGCTCTGACGGGACAGAACTATACCTGCTGCTGTGACGGGACAGAACTATACCTGCTGCTCTGATGGGACAGAACAATTCAGAGTAACGGCAGAGGATAACTCTAAAAGAAGAAACTGAGAAGTCCTCCCCAGAGTTTTGTAATGAAGCAAAACGAAAAACTGGTTAAATAGGGCAAAAATGGGGGAAAACTTTCAAAAATAAATCGCTAAAATGGACAAAAGAAGCAAAGAAGGAGAAAATTGGAATTTTTTTTTTGAAGAGCAGCAAGAAATGGTTAAAAGTGGTAGAATATGGCAAAAAGAAGCAAAAATAAGGGAAATTTTGAAAAAAGTAGGAGCAAAATAGGACAAACGTGGTAAAAAAGGTTCAAA